>NW_026610680.1:0-192931 GCF_029499605.1 Hyla sarda
GTGCCCAGGCACACCTTAATCCAGTGGCGTTGCGACCCGGGTGCGGCCCGCACCGGGTGACACCAAGAACGCTCCGCAGCACCCCCCATCTGTGCCCGACCGTCCTTCACCAGCCAGACCTCCGCCCCCCCCCCGTCAGGCGCACCGCAACAGCGCTGCCTCCTGCTCCTGTTTGTGCCCCGCTCCGCTCTGGCTCACCTTCAGTTGGTTCTGGTCATGTGACGGCACGTTACTGCCCGTCACATGACCTCAGGACGGTCACGCTGTATTCAAGGACGCCGGCCCCAGAGCGTGACGTGACGGTACGCGGTTCGCAGGATTACCGCGCTGAGTGAGTGAATGTTATTTCAACCTGCCTACTGGGTCTGGGGGGATAGGGTTAATCTGGGGAGGTACTTCATTCCTACAGGGGGGGGAGAGGGGGTTAAACTGGGGGGTTTCTACCATCCTACTGGGGGGGAGGGGGTAATCAGGGGGTACTACCTTCTAACAGGGTGGGGGGATAGGGTTAATCTGGGGGGTACTGCATTCCTACAGGTGGGGAGGGGGTTAATTCTGGTGCCCCGAGTAGGCAGGGTAGTACCCCCAGATTAACCCCCTCCCCCCAGTAGGATAGTAGTACCCCCAGATTAACCCCCCCCCCCCAGTAAGAAGGTAGTACCCTCATATTAACCCCCTATTCCCTGCCAGTAGGAAGGTAGCACCCCCCAGATGCTGGTGGCCTCCATGTCTATTTTGCTTTTGTAGGGAACTGTACTGCACCTAATGTGGCGAATTATACTGCACCTAATGTGGGAACTATACTGTACCTAATGTGGGGAACTATACTGCACCTTAATGTGGGGGGAACATACTGCACCTAATGTGGGAACTGTACTGCCAACCTAATGTGGGGGAACTATACTGCAACCTAATGTGGGGAACTATACTGCACCTAATGTGGGGAACTATACTGCACCTAATGTGGGGGAACTATACTGCACCTAATGTGGGGGAACTATACTGCACCTAATGTGGGGGAACTATACTGCACCTAATGTGGGGAACTATACTGCACGTAATGTGGCAAAATTATACCGCACCTAATGTGGGGGGGAACATACTGCACCTAATGTGGGAACTATACTGCACCTAATGTGGGGAACTATACTGCCAACCTAATGTGGGGGGAACTATACTGCACCTAATGTGGGGAACTATACTGCACCTAATGTGGGGAACTATACTGCACCCTAATGTGGGGAGAACTATACTGCACCTAATGTGGGGGAACTATACTGCACCTAATGTGGGGAACTATACTGCACCTAATGTGGGGGAACTATACTGCACCTAATGTAGGGGAACTATACTGCCAGCCTAATGTGGGGGAACTGTACTGCACCTAATGTGGGGGAACTGTACTGCACCTAATGTGGGGGAACTGTACTGCACCTAATGTGGGGGAACTGTACTGCACCTAATGTGGGGGAACTGTACTGCACCTAATGTGGGGGAACTGTACTGCACCTAATGTGGGTGGGAACTATACTGCACCTAATGTGGGGAACTATACTGCCAACCCTAATGTGGGGAAACTGTACTGCACCTAATGTGGGGGAAGTATACTGCACCTAATGTGGGGAAACTATACTGCACCTAATGGTGGGGGAACTATTACTCTGCACCTAATGTGGGGGAACTATACTGCACCTAATGTGGGGAACTATACTGCCAACCTAATGTGGGGAACTATACTGCCAACCTAATGTGGTGGGACCTTATACTGCACCTAGTCTGGCGGGACTTATACTGGCAACCTAATGGTGGGGGAACTATACTGCACCTAATGTGGGGGAACTATAGTAACTGTGTGCGTATATATATATATATATATATATATATATATATATACACGCGCGCAGCGTGAGTTTGTGCTTTAGGGTGCACACCCTAATGCAATAGGCTGCGCACGCCTATGTACATACATACATACATATGTTTGTATTGATGGAGTTGCAAACAACATGGGTGCACTTGACAAACTCAGCACAGCTATTCCCCATTGTAAGATTGTTGCATGCAGGACCCTTAGCACTGTGATATGCTACTCAATACCGTTGGCGTGGGCCAGGTGTAAATAACATCTCACCTTTGTTGTGTAAGTAACCATGGAGATTGTGATGTCGCCTAGGCCCACCAAAGAACAGCCTTGTCAGAAGCAGAGCCAGACATGAGAGCAAGCAAGCGAGCCAGAAATGAGTGCAAGCTAGCGAGCCAGATATGAACGCGAGCAAGGACATGAGAGCAAGCGAGCGAGCCAGATATGCCGAGCGGAGCGAGACATATAAGTGAGCGAGCCAGACAAGTGAGCAAGAGAGCGAGTCAGATATGAGAACGAGCTAGCCAGATATGCGAGCGAGCAAGCCAGATAAGAGAGCGAGCCAGACAAAAGAGCAAGCGAGGTAAGCCAGATATGAGAGAAAGCGAGCGAGCCAGATATGAGAACGAGCGAGCCAGTTATTGATAGCATGCAAGCAAGCCAGATATGCGAGCGAGCGCAGACAAGAGAGAAAGCGAGCCAGATATGATAGCAAGCGAGCAAGCCAGATATGAGAGCGAGCCAAATAAGAGAGCGAACCAGACAAGAGAGAAAGCAAGCGAGACAGATATGAGAGCGAGCGAGCCAGATATGAGAGCGAGCCCAGACATGAAAGCAAGCCAGATATGAGAGCGAGCGAGCTAGACATGAGAGCAAGCGAGCGAGCCAGATATGAGAGCGAGCGAGCCAGATATGAGATCGAGCCAGGACATGAGATGCAACGCGAGCCAGATATGAGAGGCGAGCGAGCCAGACATGAGCGCAAGCGAGCGAGCCAGATATGAGAGCAAGTGAGGTGAGCCAGATATGCGAGCGAGCCAGACAAGAGAGCAAGCGAGCGAGCCAGATATGAGAGCAAGCGAGCGAGCCAGATGTGAGGGCGAGACAGATAAGAGAGCGAGCCAGACAAGAGAGCAAGCGAGTGAGCCAGATATGAGAGCAAGCGAGCGAGCCAGATGTGAGAGCGGGCGAGCCAGATATGCGAGCGAGCCAGATAAGAGAGCGTGCCAGACAAAGAGAGCAAGCGAGCGAGCAAGCCAGATGTGAGAGAGAGCGAGGCAGATAATAGAGCGAGCCAGACAAAGAAGCAAGCGAGCAGATATGAGAGCAAGCGAGCGAGCCAGATGTGAGAGCGAGACAGATAAGAGAGCGAGCCAGACAAGAGAGCAAGCGAGCGAGCCAGATATGAGGGCAAGCGAGCGATCCAGATATGAGAGCGAGCGAACCAGACATGAGAGCGAGCCAGATATGAAAGCAAGCGAGGCGAGCCAGATATGCGAGCGAGCAAGCCAGATAAGAGAGTGAGCCAGAATATAAGAGCAAGCGAGAGAGCCAGATGTGAGAGCAAGCGTGCCAGATATGCGAGCGAGCCATATAAGAGAGCGAGAGACAAGAGAGCAAGCGAGCGAGCAAGATATGAGAGCGAGCGAGCCAGATGTGAGAGCGAGACAGATAAGAGAGCGAGCCAGACAAGAGAGCAAGCGAGCGAGCCAGATATGAGAGCAAGCGAGCAAGCCAGATATGAGAGCGAGCGAGCCAGACATGAGACGGAGCGAATAAGATATGAGAGCGAGCGAACCAGATATGCGAGCGAGCCATAAAAGAGAGCGAGACAGACAAGAGAGCAAGCGAGCGAGCCAGATATGAGAGCAAGCTAGCAAGCCAGATATGAGAGCGAGCCAGATAAGAGAGCGAGCCAGACAAGAGAGCAAGCGAGCGAGCCAGATGTGAGAGTGAGTGAGCCAGATAAGCGAGCGAGCCAGATATGAGAGCAAGCGAGTGAGCCAGATATGCGAGCGAGTGAGCGAGCCAGATATGAGAGCGAGCAAGCCAGACATGAGAGCAAGCGAGCGAGCCAGATATGAGAGCGAGCGAGCCAGACACGAGAGCAAGTGAGCGAGCCAGATATTATAGCGAGCGAGCCAGATATGCGAGCAAGCGAGCCAGATATGAGAGCGAGAGAGCCAGACAAGAGAGCAAGCGAGCGGGCCAGATATGAGAGCAAGCGAGTAAGTCAGATGTGAGAGCAAGCGAACGATCCAGATATGAGAGCGAGCAAGCCAGATAAGAGAGCAAGCGAGCGAGCCAGATATGAGAGCAAGCGAGCAAGCCAGATATGAGAGCAAGCGAGCGATCCAGATATGAGAGCGAGCGAGCCTGACATGAGAGCAAGCGAGCGAGCCAGATATGTGAGCGAGCGAGACATGAGAGCAAGCGAGCCAGATATGAGAGCGAGCTAGCCAGATATGTGAGTGAACCAGATAAGAGAGCGAGCCAGACAAGAGAGCGAGCGAGCCAGATATGAGAGCAAGCGAGCGAGCCAGATTTGAGAGCAAGAGAGCCAGACATGAGAGCAAGCCAGATATGTGAGCGAGCGAGACATGAGAGCAAGCGAGCGAGCCAGATATGAGAGCGAGCTAGCCAGATATGCGAGTGAACCAGATAAGAGAGCGAGCCAGACAAGAGAGCAAGCAAGCGAGCCAGATGTGAGAGCGAGCGAGCCAGATGTGAGAGTGAGCCATATAAGAGAGCGAGACAGACAAGAGAGCAAGCGAGCAAGCCAGATATGAGAGCAAGAGAGCAAACCAGACATGAGAGCGAGCCAGACAAGAGTTCAAGCGAGCGAGCCAGATATGAGAGCAAGCGAGTGAGCCAGACATGCAAGCGAGCGAGCTATATAAGAGAGCGAGCCAGACATGAGAGCAAGCGAGCGAGCCAGATATGACAGCGAGCGAGCCAGACATGAGAGCAAGCGAGCGAGCCAGATATGAAAGCGAGTGAGCCAGATATGCGAGCGAGTGAGCCAGATAAGAGCGAGCGAGCCAGATAAGAGAGCGAGCCAGACAAGAGAGCAAGCGAGCGAGCCAGATGTGAGAGCGAGCGAGCCAGATATGCGAGCGAGCCATATAAGAGAGCGAGACAGTCAAGAGAGCAAGCGAGCGAGCCAGATATGAGAGCAAGCGATCGAGCCAGATGTGAGAGCGAGCAAGCCAGATATGCGAGCGAGCCAGATAAGAGAGCAAGCCAGACAAGAGAGCAAGCGAGCGAGCCAGATATGAGAGCGAGCGAACCAGACATGAGATCAAGCGAGCGAGCCAGATATGCGAGCGAGCGAGCCAAATAATAGAGCAAGCCAGACAAGAGAGCAAGCGAGCGAGACAGATATGAGTGCAAGCGAGCGAGCCAGATGTGAGAGCGAGCGAGCCAGATATGCGAGCGAGACAAACAAGAGAGCAAGCGAGCGAGCCAGATGTGAGTGAGTGAGCCAGATATGAGAGCAAGCAAGCCAAATATGAAAGTGAGCCAGATAAGAGAGCGAACCAGACAAGAGGGCAAGCGAGCGAGACAGATATGAGAGCGAGCGAGCCAGATATGAGAGCAAGTGAGCGAGACAGATATGAGAGCAAGCGAGCGATCCAGATATGAGAGCGAGCGAGCCAGACATGAGAGCAAGTGAGCGAGCCAGATATGAGAGCAAGCGAGCATTCCAGATATGAGAGCGAGCGAGCCAGACATGAGAGCGAGCCATATGTGAGAGTGAGCGAGCCAGATATGCGGGAGAGCCAGATAAAAGAGCGAGCCAGACGAGCGCAGGCGAGCGAGCCAGATATGAGAGCAAGCGAGTGAGCCAGATATGCGAGCAAGTGAGCCATATAAGTGAGCGAGCCAGACAAGAGAGCAAGCGAGTGAGCCAGATTTGAGAACGAGTGTGCCAGATATGAGAGCAAGCGAGCGAGACAGATATGAGAGGCAGCGAGCCAGATATGAGAGCGAGCGAGCCAGATATGAGAGCAATCGAGCCATCCAGATATGAGAGCGAGCGAGCCAGACATGAGAGCAAGCGAATGAGCCAGATGTGAGAGCAAGTGAGCGATCCAGATATGAGAGCGAGCAAGCCAGACATGAGAGCAAGCGAGCGAGCCAGATGTGAGAGTGAGTGAGCCAGATATGCGGGCGAGCCAGATAAGAGAGCGAGCCAGACAAGAGCGCTAGCGAGCGAGCCAGATATGAGAGCAAGCGAGTGAGCCAGATATGCGAGCGAGTGAGCCATATAAGTGAGCGAGCCAGACAACAGAGCAAGCGAGCGAGCCAGATATGAGAGCGAGTGAGCCAGACATGAGAGCAAGTGAGCGAGCCAGATATGAGAGTGAGCGAGCCAGACATGAGAGCAAGCGAGCGAACCAGATATGAGAGCGAGCGAGCAAGATAAGGGAGCAAGCCAGACAAGAGAGCAAGCGAGCGAGCCAGATATGAGAGCAAGCGAGCGAGCCAGATGTGAGAGCGAGCCAGATAAGAGATCGATCCAGACAAGAGAGCAAGCGAGCGAGCAAGATATGAGAGCAAGCGAGCGAGCCAGATGTGAGAGCGAGCGAGCCAGATATGCGAGAAAACCAGATAAGAGAGCGAGCCAGATATGAGAGCAAGCGAGCGAGCCAGATGTGAGAGTGAGCAAGCCAGATATGAGAGCGAGCCATATAAGAGAGCGAGACAGACCAGAGAGCAAGCGAGCGAGCCAGATATGAGAACAAGCGAGCCAGCCAGATATGAGAGCAAGCGGGCAAGCCAGATATGAGAGCGAGCCAGATAAGAGAGCGAGCCAGATATGAGAGCAAGCGGGCGAGCCATATATGAGAGCAAGCGGGCAAGCCAGATATGAGAGCGAGCGAGCCAGATAAGAGAGCGAGCCAGACAAGAGCGCAAGCGAGCGTGATAGATATGAGAGCAAGACAGTGAGCCAGATATGCTAGCGAGCGAGCCCTATAAGAGAACGAGCCAGACAAGAGAGAAAGCGAGCGAGCCAGATATGAGAGCGAGTGAGCCAGACATGAGAGCAAGCGAGTGAACCAGATATGAGAGTGAGCGAGCCAGACATGAGAGCAAGCGAGCGAGCCAGATATGAGAGCGAGCAAGCCAGACATGAGAGCAAGCGAGCGAGCCAGATATGAGAGCGAGCGAGCCAGACATGAGAGCAAGTGAGCGAGCCAGATATTATAGCGAGCGAGCCAGATATGCGAGCCAGATATGAGAGCGAGAGAGTCAGACAAGAGAGCAAGCGAGCGGGCCAGATATGAGAGCAAGCGAGTAAGCCAGATATGAGAGCATGCGAACGATCCAGATATGAGAGCGAGCAAGCCAGATAAGAGAGCAAGCGAGGGAGCCAGATATGAGAGCAAGCGAGCAAGCCAGATATGAGAGCAAGCGAGCGATCCAGATATGAGAGCGAGCGAGCCTGACATGAGAGCAAGCGAGCGAGCCAGATATGTGAGCGAGCGAGACATGAGAGCAAGCGAGCGAGCCAGATATGAGAGCGAGCTAGCCAGATATGCGAGTGAACCAGATAAGAGAGCGAGCCAGACAAGAGAGCAAGCGAGCGAGCCAGATATGAGAGCAAGCGAGCGAGCCAGATTTGAGAGCAAGAGAGCATGCCAGACAAGACAGCAAGCGAGCGAGCCAGATATGAGAGCGAGCTAGAAATGAGAGCAAGCGAGCGAACCAGATATGAGAGCAAGCGAGCAAGCCAGATATGAGAGCGAGCGAGCCAGACATGAGAGCAAGCGAGCAAGCCAGATATGTGAGCGAGCGAGACATGAGAGCAAGCGAGCGAGCCAGAAATGAGAGCGAGCTAGCCAGATATGCGAGTGAACCAGATAAGAGAGTGAGCCAGACAAGGGAGCAAGCAAGCGAGCCAGATATGAGAGCAAGCGAGCAAGCCAGATATGAGAGCAAGAGAGCATGCCAGACAAGACAGCAAGCGAGCGAGACAGATATGAGAGCGAGCCAGAAATGAGAGCAAGCGAGCAAGCCAGATATGAGAGCGTGCCAGATAAGAGAGCGAACCAGACAAAAGAGAAGCGAGCGAGACAGATATGAGAGCAAGAGAGCGAGCCAGAAATGAGAGCAAGCGACCCAGATATGAGAGCAAGCGAGCAAGCCAGATATGAGAGCGTGCCAGATAAGAGAGTGAACCAGACAAGAGAGCAAGCGAGCGAGACAGATATGAGAGCGAGCGAGCCAGACATGAGAGCAAGCCAGATATGTGAGCAAGCGAGCCAGACATGAGAGCAAGCGAGCGAGCCAGATATGAAAGCGAGCGAGCCAGATATGAGAGCAAGTGAGCGAGCCAGATATTAGAGCAAGCGAGTGAGCCAGATATGCGAGCGAGCGAGCCATATAAGAGAGCGAGCCAGACAAGAGAGCAAGCGAGCGAGCCAGATATGAGAGCGAGCCAGATAAGAGAGCGAGCCAGACAAGAGAGCAAGCGAGCGAGCCAGATGTGAGAGTGAGTGAGCCAGATAAGCGAGCGAGCCAGATATGAGAGCAAGCGAGTGAGCCAGATATGCGAGCGAGTGAGCCATATAAGTGAGCGAGCCAGACAACAGAGCAAGCGAGCGAGCCAGATATGAGAGCGAGTGAGCCAGACATGAGAGCAAGTGAGCGAGCCAGATATGAGAGTGAGCGAGCCAGACATGAGAGCAAGCGAGCGAGCCAGATATGAGAGCGAGCGAGCCAGATAAGGGAGCAAGCCAGACAAGAGAGCAAGCGAGCAAGCCAGATATGAGAGCGAGCGAGCCAGATGTGAGAGCGAGCCAGATAAGAGATCGAGCCAGACAAGAGAGCAAGCGAGCGAGCAAGATATGAGAGCAAGCGAGCGAGCCAGATGTGAGAGCGAGCAAGCCAGATATGCGAGCAAACCAGATAAGAGAGCGAGCCAGATATGAGAGCAAGCGAGCGAGCCAGATATGAGAGCAAGCGAGCGAGCCAGATGTTAGAGCGAGCAAGCCAGATATGAGAGCGAGCCATAAAAGTGAACGAGACAGACCAGAGAGCAAGCGAGCGAGCCAGATATGAGAACAAGCGAGCCAGCCAGATATGAGAGCAAGCGGGCAAGCCAGATACGAGAGCGAGCGAGCCAGATAAGAGAGCGAGCCAGACAAGAGCGCAAGCGAGCGTGATAGATATGAGAGCAAGAGAGTGAGCCAGATATGCTAGCGAGTGAGCCATATAAGAGAACGAGCCAGACAAGAGAGCAAGCGAGCGAGCCAGATATGAGAGCGAGTGAGCCAGACATGGGAGCAAGCGAGCGAGCCAGATATGAGAGCGAGCAAGCCAGACATGAGAGCAAGCGAGCGAGCCAGATATGAGAGCGAGCGAGCCAGACATGAGAGCAAGCGAGCCAGACAAGAGCGCAAGCGAGCGAGCCAGATATGAGAGCAAGCGAGTGAGCCAGATATGCGAGTGAGCCATATAAGAGAGCGAGCCAGACAAGAGAGCAAGCGAGCGAACCAGATATGAGAGTGAGCGAGCCAGACATGAGAGCAAGCGAGCGAGCCAGATATGAGAGCCAGCGAGCCAGACATGAGAGCGAGCGAGCGATATATGAGAGCGAGCGAGCCTGACATGAGCGCAAGCGAGCGAGCCAGATATGAGAGTGAGCCAGATAAGAGAGCCAACCAGACAAGAGAGCAAGCGAGCGAGCCGGATATGAAAGGGAGCGAGTCAGACATGAGAGCAAGCGAGCGAGCCAGATATGAGAACGAGCAAGCCAGACATGAGAGCAAGTGTGCGAGCCAGATATAATAGCGAGCGAGCCAGATATGTGAGCAAGCGACCCAGATATGAGAGCGAGAGAGCCAGACAAGAGAGCAAGCGAGCGACCCAGATATGAGAGCAAGCGAGTAAGCCAGATATGAGAGCAAGCGAACGATCAAGATATGAGAGCGAGCAAGCTAGATAAGAGAGCAAGCGAGCGAGCCAGATATGAGAGCAAGCGAGCAAGCCAGATATGAGAGCAAGCGAGCGATCCAGATATGAGAGCGAGCGAGCCAGACATGAGAGCGAGCGAGCCATACATGAGAGCGAGCGAGCCAGACATGAGTGCAAGCGAGCGAGACAGATATGAGAGCGAGCCAGATAAGAGAGTGAATCAGACGAGAGCAAGCGAGCAAGCCGGATATGAGAGGGAGCGAGCCAGACATGAGAGCAAGCAAGCGAGCCAGATATGAGAGCGAGCGAGCCAGCCATAAGAGCAAGCGAGCGAGCCAGATATGAGAGCGAGCGAGCCAGACATGAGAGCAAGCGAGCCAGACAAGAGCGCAAGCGAGCGAGCCAGATATGAGAGCAAGCGAGTGAGCCAGATATGCGAGTGAGCCATATAAGAGAGCGAGCCAGACAAGAGAGCAAGCGAGCGAACCAGATATGAGAGTGAGCGAGCCAGACATGAGAGCAAGCGAGCGAGCCAGATATGAGAGCCAGCGAGCCAGACATGAGAGCGAGCGAGCGATATATGAGAGCGAGCGAGCCTGACATGAGCGCAAGCGAGCGAGCCAGATATGAGAGCGAGCCAGATATGAGAGCGAGCCAGATAAGAGAGCCAACCAGACAAGAGAGCAAGCGGCGAGCCGGATATGAGAGGGAGCGAGTCAGACATGAGAGCAAGCGAGCGAGCCAGATATGAGAACGAGCAAGCCAGACATGAGAGCAAGTGTGCGAGCCAGATATAATAGCGAGCGAGCCAGATATGTGGGCAAGCGAGCCAGATATGAGAGCGAGAGAGCCTGACATGAGAGCAAGCGAGCGAGCCAGATATGTGAGCGAGCGAGACATGAGAGCAAGCGAGCCAGATATGAGAGCGAGCTAGCCAGATATGTGAGTGAACCAGATAAGAGAGCGAGCCAGACAAGAGAGCAAGCGAGCGAGCCAGATATGAGAGCAAGCGAGCGAGCCAGATTTGAGAGCAAGAGAGCATGCCAGACAAGACAGCAAGCGAGCGAGCCAGATATGAGAGCAAGAGAGCGAGCCAGAAATGAGAGCAAGCGAGCGAACCAGATATGAGAGCAAGCGAGCAAGCCAGATATGAGAGCGTGCCAGATAAGAGAGCGAACCAGACAAGAGAGCTAGCGAGCGAGACAGATATGAGAGCGAGCGAGCCAGACATGAGAGCAAGCCAGATATGTGAGCGAGCGAGCGAGACATGAGAGCAAGCGAGCGAGCCAGATATGAGAGCGAGCTAGCCAGATATGCGAGTGAACCAGATAAGAGAGCGAGCCAGACAAGAGAGCAAGCAAGCGAGCCAGATGTGAGAGCGAGCGAGCCAGATGTGAGAGTGAGCCATATAAGAGAGCGAGACAGACAAGAGAGCAAGCGAGCAAGCCAGATATGAGAGCAATAGAGCAAACCAGACATGAGAGCGAGCCAGACAAGAGTTCAAGCGAGCGAGCCAGATATGAGAGCAAGCGAGTGAGCCAGACATGCAAGCGAGCGAGCTATATAAGAGAGCGAGCCAGACATGAGAGCAAGCGAGCGAGCCAGATATGACAGCGAGCGAGCCAGACAAAAGAGCAAGCGAGCGAGCCAGATATGAAAGCGAGTGAGCCAGATATGCGAGCGAGCGAGCCAGATAAGAGCGAGCGAGCCAGATAAGAGAGCGAGCCAGACAAGAGAGCAAGCGAGCGAGCCAGATGTGAGAGCGAGCGAGCCAGATATGCGAGCGAGCCATATAAGAGAGTGAGACAGTCAAGAGAGCAAGCGAGCGAGCCAGATATGAGAGCAAGCGATCGAGCCAGATGTGAGAGCGAGCAAGCCAGATATGCGAGCGAGCCAGATAAGAGAGCGAGCCAGACAAGAGAGCAAGCGAGCGAGCCAGATATGAGAGCGAGCGAACCAGACATGAGATCAAGCGAGCGAGCCAGATATGCGAGCGAGCGAGCCAGATAATAGAGCAAGCCAGACAAGAGAGCAAGCGAGCGAGACAGATATGAGTGCAAGCGAGCGAGCCAGATGTGAGAGCGAGCGAGCCAGATATGCGAGCGAGACAAACAAGAGAGCAAGCGAGCGAGAGTGAGTGAGCCAGATATGAGAGCAAGCAAGCCAAATATGAGAGTGAGCCAGATAAGAGAGCGAACCAGACAAGAGGGCAAGCGAGCGAGACAGATATGAGAGCGAGCGAGCCAGATATGAGAGCAAGTGAGCGAGACAGATATGAGAGCAAGCGAGCGATCCAGATATGAGAGCGAGCGAGCCAGACATGAGAGCAAGTGAGCGAGCCAGATATGAGAGCAAGCGAGCGATCCAGATATGAGAGCGAGCGAGCCAGACATGAGAGCGAGCCATATGTGAGAGTGAGCGAGCCAGATATGCGGGAGAGCCAGATAAAAGAGCGAGCCAGACGAGCGCAGGCGAGCTAGCCAGATATGAGAGCAAGCGAGTGAGCCAGATATGCGAGCAAGTGAGCCATATAAGTGAGCGAGCCAGACAAGAGAGCAAGCGAGTGAGCCAGATTTGAGAGCGAGTGAGCCAGATATGAGAGCAAGCGAGCGAGACAGATATGAGAGGCAGCGAGCCAGATATGAGAGCGAGTGAGCCAGATATGAGAGCAATCGAGCCATCCAGATATGAGAGCGAGCGAGCCAGACATGAGAGCAAGCGAATGAGCCAGATGTGAGAGCAAGTGAGCGATCCAGATATGAGAGCGAGCAAGCCAGACATGAGAGCAAGCGAGCGAGCCAGATGTGAGAGTGAGTGAGCCAGATATGCGGGCGAGCCAGATAAGAGAGCGAGCCAGACAAGAGCGCTAGCGAGCGAGCCAGATATGAGAGCAAGCGAGTGAGCCAGATATGCGAGCGAGTGAGCCATATAAGTGTGCGAGCCAGACAACAGAGCAAGCGAGCGAGCAAGATATGAGAGCGAGTGAGCCAGACATGAGAGCAAGTGAGCGAGCCAGATATGAGAGTGAGCGAGCCAGACATGAGAGCAAGCGAGCGAACCAGATATGAGAGCGAGCGAGCAAGATAAGGGAGCAAGCCAGACAAGAGAGCAAGCGAGCGAGCCAGATATGAGAGCAAGCGAGCGAGCCAGATGTGAGAGCGAGCCAGATAAGAGATCGATCCAGACAAGAGAGCAAGCGAGCGAGCAAGATATGAGAGCAAGCGAGCGAGCCAGATGTGAGAGCGAGTGAGCCAGATATGCGAGCAAACCAGATAAGAGAGCGAGCCAGATATGAGAGCAAGCGAGCGAGCCAGATGTGAGAGCGAGCAAGCCAGATATGAGAGCGAGCCATATAAGAGAGCGAGACAGACCAGAGAGCAAGCGAGCGAGCAAGATATGAGAACAAGCGAGCCAGCCAGATATGAGAGCAAGCGGGCAAGCCAGATATGAGAGCGAGCAAGCCAGATAAGAGAGCGAGCCAGATATGAGAGCAAGCGGGCGAGCCATATATGAGAGCAAGCGGGCAAGCCAGATATGAGAGCGAGCGAGCCAGATAAGAGAGCGAGCCAGACAAGAGCGCAAGCGAGCGTGATAGATATGAGAGCAAGACAGTGAGCCAGATATGCTAGCGAGCAAGCCATATAAGAGAACGAGCCAGACAAGAGAGCAAGCGAGCGAGCCAGATATGAGAGCGAGTGAGCCAGACATGAGAGCAAGCGAGTGAACCAGATATGAGAGTGAGCGAGCCAGACATGAGAGCAAGCGAGCGAGCCAGATATGAGAGCGAGCAAGCCAGACATGAGAGCAAGCGAGCGAGCCAGATATGAGAGCGAGCGAGCCAGACATGAGAGCAAGTGAGCGAGCCAGATATTATAGCGAGCGAGC
Organism: Hyla sarda; assembly: GCF_029499605.1. Lineage (NCBI taxonomy): Eukaryota > Metazoa > Chordata > Amphibia > Anura > Hylidae > Hyla > Hyla sarda. The sequence continues at coordinate 13,670 of NW_026610680.1, forward strand.
CAGATATGCGAGCCAGATATGAGAGCGAGAGAGTCAGACAAGAGAGCAAGCTAGCGGGCCAGATATGAGAGCAAGCGAGTAAGCCAGATATGAGAGCATGCGAACGATCCAGATATGAGAGCGAGCAAGCCAGATAAGAGAGCAAGCGAGGGAGCCAGATATGAGAGCAAGCGAGCAAGCCAGATATGAGAGCAAGCGAGCGATCCAGATATGAGAGCGAGCGAGCCTGACATGAGAGCAAGCGAGCGAGCCAGATATGTGAGCGAGCGAGACATGAGAGCAAGCGAGCGAGCCAGATATGAGAGCGAGCTAGCCAGATATGCGAGTGAACCAGATAAGAGAGCGAGCCAGACAAGAGAGCAAGCGAGCGAGCCAGATATGAGAGCAAGCGAGCGAGCCAGATTTGAGAGCAAGAGAGCATGCCAGACAAGACAGCAAGCGAGCGAGCCAGATATGAGAGCGAGCCAGAAATGAGAGCAAGCGAGCGAACCAGATATGAGAGCAAGCGAGCAAGCCAGATATGAGAGCGAGCGAGCCAGACATGAGAGCAAGCGAGCAAGCCAGATATGTGAGCGAGCGAGCGAGACATGAGAGCAAGCGAGCGAGCCAGAAATGAGAGCGAGCTAGCCAGATATGCGAGTGAACCAGATAAGAGAGTGAGCCAGACAAGAGAGCAAGCAAGCGAGCCAGATATGAGAGCAAGCGAGCGAGCCAGATATGAGAGCAAGAGAGCATGCCAGACAAGACAGCAAGCGAGCGAGACAGATATGAGAGCAAGAGAGCGAGCCAGAAATGAGAGCAAGCGAGCAAGCCAGATATGAGAGCGTGCCAGATAAGAGAGCGAACCAGACAAAAGAGAAGCGAGCGAGACAGATATGAGAGCAAGAGAGCGAGCCAGAAATGAGAGCAAGCGACCCAGATATGAGAGCAAGCGAGCAAGCCAGATATGAGAGCGTGCCAGATAAGAGAGCGAACCAGACAAGAGAGCAAGCGAGCGAGCCAGATATGAAAGCGAGCGAGCCAGATATGAGAGCAAGTGAGCGAGCCAGATATTAGAGCAAGCGAGTGAGCCAGATATGCGAGCGAGCGAGCCATATAAGAGAGCGAGCCAGACAAGAGAGCAAGCGAGCGAGCCAGATATGAGAGCGAGCCAGATAAGAGAGCGAGCCAGACAAGAGAGCAAGCGAGCGAGCCAGATGTGAGAGTGAGTGAGCCAGATAAGCGAGCGAGCCAGATATGAGAGCAAGCGAGTGAGCCAGATATGCGAGCGAGTGAGCCATATAAGTGAGCGAGCCAGACAACAGAGCAAGCGAGCGAGCCAGATATGAGAGCGAGTGAGCCAGACATGAGAGCAAGTGAGCGAGCCAGATATGAGAGTGAGCGAGCCAGACATGAGAGCAAGCGAGCGAGCCAGATATGAGAGCGAGCGAGCCAGATAAGGGAGCAAGCCAGACAAGAGAGCAAGCGAGCAAGCCAGATATGAGAGCGAGCTAGCCAGATATGCGAGTGAACCAGATAAGAGAGCGAGCCAGACAAGAGAGCAAGCGAGCGAGCCAGATATGAGAGCAAGCGAGCGAGCCAGATTTGAGAGCAAGAGAGCATGCCAGACAAGACAGCAAGCGAGCGAGCCAGATATGAGAGCGAGCTAGAAATGAGAGCAAGCGAGCGAACCAGATATGAGAGCAAGCGAGCAAGCCAGATATGAGAGCGAGCGAGCCAGACATGAGAGCAAGCGAGCAAGCCAGATATGTGAGCGAGCGAGCGAGACATGAGAGCAAGCGAGCGAGCCAGAAATGAGAGCGAGCTAGCCAGATATGCGAGTGAACCAGATAAGAGAGTGAGCCAGACAAGGGAGCAAGCAAGCGAGCCAGATATGAGAGCAAGCGAGCAAGCCAGATATGAGAGCAAGAGAGCATGCCAGACAAGACAGCAAGCGAGCGAGACAGATATGAGAGCGAGCCAGAAATGAGAGCAAGCGAGCAAGCCAGATATGAGAGCGTGCCAGATAAGAGAGCGAACCAGACAAAAGAGAAGCGAGCGAGACAGATATGAGAGCAAGAGAGCGAGCCAGAAATGAGAGCAAGCGACCCAGATATGAGAGCAAGCGAGCAAGCCAGATATGAGAACGTGCCAGATAAGAGAGCGAACCAGACAAGAGAGCAAGCGAGCGAGACAGATATGAGAGCGAGCGAGCCAGACATGAGAGCAAGCCAGATATGTGAGCAAGCGAGCCAGACATGAGAGCAAGCGAGCGAGCCAGATATGAAAGCGAGCGAGCCAGATATGCGAGCGAGCGAGCCATATAAGAGAGCGAGCCAGACAAGAGAGCAAGCGAGCGAGCCAGATATGAGAGCGAGCCAGATAAGAGAGCGAGCCAGACAAGAGAGCAAGCGAGCGAGCCAGATGTGAGAGTGAGTGAGCCAGATAAGCGAGCGAGCCAGATATGAGAGCAAGCGAGTGAGCCAGATATGCGAGCGAGTGAGCCATATAAGTGAGCGAGCCAGACAACAGAGCAAGCGAGCGAGCCAGATATGAGAGCGAGTGAGCCAGACATGAGAGCAAGTGAGCGAGCCAGATATGAGAGTGAGCGAGCCAGACATGAGAGCAAGCGAGCGAGCCAGATATGAGAGCGAGCGAGCCAGATAAGGGAGCAAGCCAGACAAGAGAGCAAGCGAGCAAGCCAGATATGAGAGCGAGCGAGCCAGATGTGAGAGCGAGCCAGATAAGAGATCGAGCCAGACAAGAGAGCAAGCGAGCGAGCAAGATATGAGAGCAAGCGAGCGAGCCAGATGTGAGAGCGAGCAAGCCAGATATGCGAGCAAACCAGATAAGAGAGCGAGCCAGATATGAGAGCAAGCGAGCGAGCCAGATATGAGAGCAAGCGAGCGAGCCAGATGTTAGAGCGGGCAAGCCAGATATGAGAGCGAGCCATAAAAGTGAACGAGACAGACCAGAGAGCAAGCGAGCGAGCCAGAGATGAGAACAAGCGAGCCAGCCAGATATGAGAGCAAGCGGGCAAGCCAGATACGAGAGCGAGCGAGCCAGATAAGAGAGCGAGCCAGATATGAGAGCAAGCGAGCAAGCCATATATGAGAGCAAGCAGGCAAGCCAGATATGAGAGCGAGCGAGCCAGATAAGAGAGCGAGCCAGACAAGAGCGCAAGCGAGCGTGATAGATATGAGAGCAAGAGAGTGAGCCAGATATGCTAGCGAGTGAGCCATATAAGAGAACGAGCCAGACAAGAGAGCAAGCGAGCGAGCCAGATATGAGAGCGAGTGAGCCAGACATGGGAGCAAGCGAGCGAGCCAGATATGAGAGCGAGCAAGCCAGACATGAGAGCAAGCGAGCGAGCCAGATATGAGAGCGAGCGAGCCAGACATGAGAGCGAGCGAGCCATACATGAGAGCGAGCGAGCCAGACATGAGTGCAAGCGAGCGAGACAGATATGAGAGCGAGCCAGATAAGAGAGTGAACCAGACAAGAGAGCAAGCGAGCAAGCCGGATATGAGAGGGAGCGAGCCAGACATGAGAGCAAGCAAGCGAGCCAGATATGAGAGCGAGCGAGCCAGCCATAAGAGCAAGCGAGCGAGCCAGATATGAGAGCGAGCGAGCCAGACATGAGAGCAAGCGAGCCAGACAAGAGCGCAAGCGAGCGAGCCAGATATGAGAGCAAGCGAGTGAGCCAGATATGCGAGTGAGCCATATAAGAGAGCGAGGCAGACAAGAGAGCAAGCGAGCGAGCCAGATATGAGAGTAAGCGAGCGAGCCAGATATGAGAGCAAGTGAGCGAGCCAGATATGAGAGCAAGCGAGCATGCCAGATATGAGAGCGAAGCGAGCCAGACATGAGAGCGAGCGAGCCAGATATGCGAGCGAGCCAGATAAGAGAGTGAGCCAGACAATAGAGCAAGCGAGCGAGCCAGATATGAGAGTAAGCGAGCGAGCCAGATATGAGAGCAAGCGAGCAAGCCAGATATGAGAGCGAAGCGAGCCAGACATGAGAGCGAGCGAGCCAGATATGCGAGCGAGCGAGCCAGATAAGAGAGCGAACCAGACAAGAGAGCAAGCGAGCGAGCCAGATATGAGAGCGAGCTAGCAAGGCAGATATAAGAGCGAGCCAGATAAGAGAGCGAGCCAGACAAGAGAGCAAGCGAGCCGGATATGAGAGCAAGCGAGCCAGCTAGATGTGAGAGCGAGCGAGCTAGGTATGCGAGCGAGCCAGATAAGAGAGCGAGCCAGACAAGAGAGCAAGCGAGTAAGCCAGATATGAGAGCGAGCCAGACATGAGAGCAAGCGGGCAAGCCAGATATGAGAGCGAGCGAGCCAGATAAGAGAGCGAGCCAGACAAGAGCGCAAGCGAGCGTGATAGATATGAGAGCAAGACAGTGAGCCAGATATGCTAGCGAGCAAGCCATATAAGAGAACGAGCCAGACAAGAGAGCAAGCGAGCGAGCCAGATATGAGAGCGAGTGAGCCAGACATGAGAGCAAGCGAGTGAACCAGATATGAGAGTGAGCGAGCCAGACATGAGAGCAAGCGAGCGAGCCAGATATGAGAGCGAGCAAGCCAGACATGAGAGCAAGCGAGCGAGCCAGATATGAGAGCGAGCGAGCCAGACATGAGAGCAAGTGAGCGAGCCAGATATTATAGCGAGCGAGCCAGATATGCGAGCCAGATATGAGAGCGAGAGAGTCAGACAAGAGAGCAAGCTAGCGGGCCAGATATGAGAGCAAGCGAGTAAGCCAGATATGAGAGCATGCGAACGATCCAGATATGAGAGCGAGCAAGCCAGATAAGAGAGCAAGCGAGGGAGCCAGATATGAGAGCAAGCGAGCAAGCCAGATATGAGAGCAAGCGAGCGATCCAGATATGAGAGCGAGCGAGCCTGACATGAGAGCAAGCGAGCGAGCCAGATATGTGAGCGAGCGAGACATGAGAGCAAGCGAGCGAGCCAGATATGAGAGCGAGCTAGCCAGATATGCGAGTGAACCAGATAAGAGAGCGAGCCAGACAAGAGAGCAAGCGAGCGAGCCAGATATGAGAGCAAGCGAGCGAGCCAGATTTGAGAGCAAGAGAGCATGCCAGACAAGACAGCAAGCGAGCGAGCCAGATATGAGAGCGAGCCAGAAATGAGAGCAAGCGAGCGAACCAAATATGAGAGCAAGCGAGCAAGCCAGATATGAGAGCGAGCGAGCCAGACATGAGAGCAAGCGAGCAAGCCAGATATGTGAGCGAGCGAGCGAGACATGAGAGCAAGCGAGCGAGCCAGAAATGAGAGCGAGCTAGCCAGATATGCGAGTGAACCAGATAAGAGAGTGAGCCAGACAAGAGAGCAAGCAAGCGAGCCAGATATGAGAGCAAGCGAGCGAGCCAGATATGAGAGCAAGAGAGCATGCCAGACAAGACAGCAAGCGAGCGAGACAGATATGAGAGCAAGAGAGCGAGCCAGAAATGAGAGCAAGCGAGCAAGCCAGATATGAGAGCGTGCCAGATAAGAGAGCGAACCAGACAAAAGAGAAGCGAGCGAGACAGATATGAGAGCAAGAGAGCGAGCCAGAAATGAGAGCAAGCGACCCAGATATGAGAGCAAGCGAGCAAGCCAGATATGAGAGCGTGCCAGATAAGAGAGCGAACCAGACAAGAGAGCAAGCGAGCGAGCCAGATATGAAAGCGAGCGAGCCAGATATGAGAGCAAGTGAGCGAGCCAGATATTAGAGCAAGCGAGTGAGCCAGATATGCGAGCGAGCGAGCCATATAAGAGAGCGAGCCAGACAAGAGAGCAAGCGAGCGAGCCAGATATGAGAGCGAGCCAGATAAGAGAGCGAGCCAGACAAGAGAGCAAGCGAGCGAGCCAGATGTGAGAGTGAGTGAGCCAGATAAGCGAGCGAGCCAGATATGAGAGCAAGCGAGTGAGCCAGATATGCGAGCGAGTGAGCCATATAAGTGAGCGAGCCAGACAACAGAGCAAGCGAGCGAGCCAGATATGAGAGCGAGTGAGCCAGACATGAGAGCAAGTGAGCGAGCCAGATATGAGAGTGAGCGAGCCAGACATGAGAGCAAGCGAGCGAGCCAGATATGAGAGCGAGCGAGCCAGATAAGGGAGCAAGCCAGACAAGAGAGCAAGCGAGCAAGCCAGATATGAGAGCGAGCTAGCCAGATATGCGAGTGAACCAGATAAGAGAGCGAGCCAGACAAGAAAGCAAGCGAGCGAGCCAGATATGAGAGCAAGCGAGCGAGCCAGATTTGAGAGCAAGAGAGCATGCCAGACAAGACAGCAAGCGAGCGAGCCAGATATGAGAGCGAGCTAGAAATGAGAGCAAGCGAGCGAACCAGATATGAGAGCAAGCGAGCAAGCCAGATATGAGAGCGAGCGAGCCAGACATGAGAGCAAGCGAGCAAGCCAGATATGTGAGCGAGCGAGCGAGACATGAGAGCAAGCGAGCGAGCCAGAAATGAGAGCGAGCTAGCCAGATATGCGAGTGAACCAGATAAGAGAGTGAGCCAGACAAGGGAGCAAGCAAGCGAGCCAGATATGAGAGCAAGCGAGCAAGCCAGATATGAGAGCAAGAGAGCATGCCAGACAAGACAGCAAGCGAGCGAGACAGATATGAGAGCGAGCCAGAAATGAGAGCAAGCGAGCAAGCCAGATATGAGAGCGTGCCAGATAAGAGAGCGAACCAGACAAAAGAGAAGCGAGCGAGACAGATATGAGAGCAAGAGAGCGAGCCAGAAATGAGAGCAAGCGACCCAGATATGAGAGCAAGCGAGCAAGCCAGATATGAGAACGTGCCAGATAAGAGAGCGAACCAGACAAGAGAGCAAGCGAGCGAGACAGATATGAGAGCGAGCGAGCCAGACATGAGAGCAAGCCAGATATGTGAGCAAGCGAGCCAGACATGAGAGCAAGCGAGCGAGCCAGATATGAAAGCGAGCGAGCCAGATATGAGAGCAAGTGAGCGAGCCAGATATTAGAGCAAGCGAGTGAGCCAGATATGCGAGCGAGCGAGCCATATAAGAGAGCGAGCCAGACAAGAGAGCAAGCGAGCGAGCCAGATATGAGAGCGAGCCAGATAAGAGAGCGAGCCAGACAAGAGAGCAAGCGAGCGAGCCAGATGTGAGAGTGAGTGAGCCAGATAAGCGAGCGAGCCAGATATGAGAGCAAGCGAGTGAGCCAGATATGCGAGCGAGTGAGCCATATAAGTGAGCGAGCCAGACAACAGAGCAAGCGAGCGAGCCAGATATGAGAGCGAGTGAGCCAGACATGAGAGCAAGTGAGCGAGCCAGATATGAGAGTGAGCGAGCCAGACATGAGAGCAAGCGAGCGAGCCAGATATGAGAGCGAGCGAGCCAGATAAGGGAGCAAGCCAGACAAGAGAGCAAGCGAGCAAGCCAGATATGAGAGCGAGCGAGCCAGATGTGAGAGCGAGCCAGATAAGAGATCGAGCCAGACAAGAGAGCAAGCGAGCGAGCAAGATATGAGAGCAAGCGAGCGAGCCAGATGTGAGAGCGAGCAAGCCAGATATGCGAGCAAACCAGATAAGAGAGCGAGCCAGATATGAGAGCAAGCGAGCGAGCCAGATATGAGAGCAAGCGAGCGAGCCAGATGTTAGAGCGAGCAAGCCAGATATGAGAGCGAGCCATAAAAGTGAACGAGACAGACCAGAGAGCAAGCGAGCGAGCCAGATATGAGAACAAGCGAGCCAGCCAGATATGAGAGCAAGCGGGCAAGCCAGATACGAGAGCGAGCGAGCCAGATAAGAGAGCGAGCCAGATATGAGAGCGAGCGAGCCAGATAAGAGAGCGAGCCAGACAAGAGCGCAAGCGAGCGTGATAGATATGAGAGCAAGAGAGTGAGCCAGATATGCTAGCGAGTGAGCCATATAAGAGAACGAGCCAGACAAGAGAGCAAGCGAGCGAGCCAGATATGAGAGCGAGTGAGCCAGACATGGGAGCAAGCGAGCGAGCCAGATATGAGAGCGAGCAAGCCAGACATGAGAGCAAGCGAGCGAGCCAGATATGAGAGCGAGCGAGCCAGACATGAGAGCGAGCGAGCCATACATGAGAGCGAGCGAGCCAGACATGAGTGCAAGCGAGCGAGACAGATATGAGAGCGAGCCAGATAAGAGAGTGAACCAGACAAGAGAGCAAGCGAGCAAGCCGGATATGAGAGGGAGCGAGCCAGACATGAGAGCAAGCAAGCGAGCCAGATATGAGAGCGAGCGAGCCAGCCATAAGAGCAAGCGAGCGAGCCAGATATGAGAGCGAGCGAGCTAGACATGAGAGCAAGCGAGCCAGACAAGAGCGCAAGCGAGCGAGCCAGATATGAGAGCAAGCGAGTGAGCCAGATATGCGAGTGAGCCATATAAGAGAGCGAGCCAGACAAGAGAGCAAGCGAGCGAGCCAGATATGAGAGTAAGCGAGCGAGCCAGATATGAGAGCAAGCGAGCGAGCCAGATATGAGAGCAAGCGAGCAAGCCAGATATGAGAGCGAAGCGACCCAGACATGAGAGCGAGCGAGCCAGATATGCGAGCGAGCCAGATAAGAGAGTGAGCCAGACAATAGAGCAAGCGAGCGAGCCAGATATGAGAGTAAGCGAGCGAGCCAGATATGAGAGCAAGCGAGCAAGCCAGATATGAGAGCGAAGCGAGCCAGACATGAGAGCGAGCGAGCCAGATATGCGAGCGAGCGAGCCAGATAAGAGAGCGAACCAGACAAGAGAGCAAGCGAGCGAGCCAGATATGAGAGCGAGCTAGCAAGGCAGATATAAGAGCGAGCCAGATAAGAGAGCGAGCCAGACAAGAGAGCAAGCGAGCCGGATATGAGAGCAAGCGAGCCAGCTAGATGTGAGAGCGAGCGAGCTAGGTATGCGAGCGAGCCAGATAAGAGAGCGAGCCAGACAAGAGAGCAAGCGAGTAAGCCAGATATGAGAGCGAGCCAGACATGAGAGCAAGCGAGCGAGCCATATATGAGAGCGAGCGAGCCAGATAAGAGAGCAAGCCAGACAAGAGAGCAAGCGTGCGAGCCAGATATGCTAGCGAGCAAGCCAGATAAGAGAGCGAGCCAGACAAGAAAGCAAGCGAGCGAGCCAGATATGAGAGCAAGCGAGCCAGCCAGATATGAGAGCGAGCAAGCCAGATAAGAGAGCGAGCAAGACAAGTGAGCAAGCGAGCTAGCCAGATATGAGAGCAAGCGAGCGAGCCAGATTTGAGAGCGAGCAAGCCAGATATGAGAGCGAGCCAGATAAGAGAGCGAGCCAGACAAGAGAGCAAGCGAGCGAGCCAGATATGAGAGCAAGCGAGCGAGCCGAATATGAGAGCAAGCGAGCAAGCCAGATATGAGAGCGAGCAAGCCAGATATGAGAGCAAGCGAGCGAGCCAGATATGCAAACGAGCCATAAAAGAGAGTGAGACAGACAAGAGAGCAAGCGAGCGAGCCAGATATGAGAGCAAGCGAGCCAGCCAGAAATGAGAGCAAGCCAGCCAGCCAGATGTGAGAGCGAGCGAGCCAGATAAGAGAACGAGCAAGACAAGAGAGCAAGCGAGCTAGCCAGATATGAGAGCAAGCGAGCGAGCCAGATTTGAGAGTGAGCGAGCCAGATATGCGAGCGAGCCAGATAAGAGAGCGAGCCAGACAAGAGAGCAAGCGAGCGAGCCAGACAAGAGAGCAAGCGAGCGAGCCAGATATGAGAAAAAGCGAGCGAGCCAGATATGAGAGCAAGCGAGCGAGCCAGATATGAGAGCAAGCGAGCAAGCCAGATATGAGAGCAAGCGAGAGAGCCAGATTTGAGAGCGAGCGAGCCAGATATGCGAGCGAGCCAGATAAGAGAGTGAGCCAGACAAGAGAGCAAGCGAGCGAGCCAGATATGAGAGTAAGCGAGCGAGCCAGATATGAGAGCAAGCGAGCAAGCCAGATATGAGAGCGAAGCGAGCCAGACATGAGAGCGAGCGAGCGAGCCAGATGTGAGAGCAAGCTAGCCAGATATGCGAGCGAGCCATAAAAGAGAGCGAGACAGACAAGAGAGCAAGCGAGCGAGCCAGATATGAGAGCGAGCTAGCAAGGCAGATATAAGAGCGAGCCAGATAAGAGAGCGAGCCAGACAAGAGAGCAAGCGAGCCAGCTAGATGTGAGAGCGAGCCAGGTATGCGAGCGAGCCAGATAAGAGAGCGAGCCAGACAAGAGAGCAAGCGAGAAAGCCAGATATGAGAGCGAGCCAGATATGAGAGCAAGCGAGCAAGCCAGATATGAGAGCGAGCCAGACAAGAGAGCAAGCGAGCGAGCCAGATATGAGAGCAAGCGAGTCAGCCAGATATGAGAGCGAGCGAGCCAGATAAGAGAGCGAGCAAGACAAGAGAGCAAGCGAGCTAGCCAGATATGAGAGCAAGCGAGCGAGCCAGATTTGAGAGCGAGCGAGCCAGATATGCGAGCGAGCCAGATAAGAGAGCGAGCCAGACAAGAGAGCAAGCGAGCGAGCCAGATATGAGAGCAAGTGAGCGAGCCGAATATGAGAGCAAGCGAGCAAGCCAGATATAAGAGTGAGCGAGCAAGCCAGATATGAGAGCAAGCGAGCGAGCCAGATATGTAAACGAGCCATAAAAGAGAGTGAGACAGACAAGAGAGCAAGCGAGCCAGCCAGATGTGAGAGCGAGCGAGCCAGATATGCGAGCGAGCCAGATATGCGAGCGAGCCAGATAAGAGAGCGAGCCAGACAAGAGAGCAAGCGAGAAAGCCAGATATGAGAGCGAGCGAGCCAGACATGAGAGCAAGCGAGCGAGCCAGACATGAGAGCAAGCGAGCGAGCCAGATATGAAAGCGAGCGAGCCAGATAAGAGCAAGCCAGACAAGAGAGCAAGCGTGCAAGCCAGATATGCTAGCGAGCAAACCAGATAAGAGAGCGAGCCAGACAAGAGAGCAAGCGAGCGAGCCAGATATGAGAGCAAGCGAGCCAGCCAGATATGAGAGCGAGCGAGCCAGATAAGAGAGCGAGCAAGACAAGAGAGCAAGCGAGCTAGCCACATTTGAGAGCAAGCGAGCGAGCCAGATTTGAGAGCGAGCGAGCAAGATATGCGAGCGAGCCAGATAAGAGAGCGAGCCAGACAAGAGAGGAGCAAGCAAGCCAGATGTGAGAGAGAGCTAGCCAGATAAGAGAGCAAGCCAGACAATTAAGCAAGCGAGCGAGCCAGATATGAGAGCAAGAGTGCCAGATATGAGAGCAAGCGAGCTAGCCAGATATGAGAGCAAGCGAGCCAGATAAGAGAGCGAGCAAGACAAGAGAGCAAGCGAGCTAGCCAGATATGAGAGCAAGCGAGCTAGCCAGATATGAGAGCAAGCGAGCGAGCCAGATTTGAGCGCGAGCGAGCCAGATATGCGAGCGAGTCAGATAAGAGAGCGAGCCAGACAAGAGAGCAAGCGAGCGAGCCAGATATGAGAGCAAGCCAGATATGAGAGCGAGGGAGCCAGACATGAGAGCGAGCGAGTAAGATATGAAAGCGAGCGAGCCAGATATGATTGCGAGCGAGCCAGATAAGAGCAAGCCAGACAAGAGAGCAAGCGTGCAAGCCAGATATGCTAGCGAGCAAACCAGATAAGAGAGCAAGCCAGACAAGAGAGCAAGCGAGCGAGCCAGATATGAGAGCAAGCGAGCCAGCCAGATATGAGAGCGAGCGAGCCAGATAAGAGAGCGAGCAAGACAAGAGAGCAAGCGAGCTAGCCACATTTGAGAGCAAGCGAGCGAGCCAGATTTGAGAGCGAGCGAGCAAGATATGCGAGCGAGCCAGATAAGAGAGCGAGCCTGACAAGAGAGGAGCGAGCAAGCCAGATGTGAGAGAGAGCTAGCCAGATAAGAGAGCAAGCCAGACAATTAAGCAAGCGAGCGAGCCAGATATGAGAGCAAGAGTGCCAGATATGAGAGCAAGCGAGCTAGCCAGATATGAGAGCGAGCGAGCCAGATAAGAGAGTGAGCAAGACAAGAGAGCAAGCGAGCTAGCCAGATATGAGAGCAAGCGAGCTAGCCAGATATGAGAGCAAGCGAGCGAGCCAGATTTGAGCGCGAGCGAGCCAGATATGCGAGCGAGTCAGATAAGAGAGCAAGCCAGACAAGAGAGCAAGCGAGCGAGCCAGATATGAGAGCAAGCCAGATATGAGAGCGAGGGAGCCAGACATGAGAGCGAGCGAGTAAGATATGAAAGCGAGCGAGCCAGATATGATTGCGAACGAGCCAGACATGAGAGCAAGCGAGCGAGCCACATTTGAGAGCAAGCGAGCGAGCCAGATGTGAGAGCGAGCGAGCAAGAAATGCGAGCGAGCCAGATAAGAGAGCGAGCCAGACAATTAAGCAAGCGAGCAAGCCAGATATGAGAGCAAGAGAGCCAGATATGAGAGCAAGCGAGCGAGCCAGATATGAGAGCAAGCAAGCCAGCCAGATATGAGAGCGAGCGAGCCAGATAAGAGAGCGAGCAAGACAAGAGAGCAAACGAGCTAGCCTCATATGAGAGCAAGCGAGCTAGCCAGATATTAGAGCAAGCAAGCGAGCCAGATTTGAGAGTGAGCGCGCAAGATATGCGAGCGAGCCAGATAAGAGAGCGAGCCAGACAAGAGAGCAAGCGAGCGAGCCAGATATGAGAGCAAGCGAGCAAGCCAGATATGAGAGCGAGCGAGCCAGACATGAGACGGAGCGAGTAAGATATGAGAGCGAGCGAACCAGATAAGAGAGCGAGCCAGACAAGAGAGCAAGCGAGCGAGCCAGGTGTGAGAGCGAGCGAGCCAGATATGCGAGCGAGCCATAAAAGAGAGCGAGACAGACAAGAGAGCAAGCGAGCGAGCCAGATATGAGAGCAAGCTAGCAAGCCAGATATGAGAGCGAGCCAGATAAGAGAGCAAGCCAGACAAGAGAGCAAGCGAGCGAGCCAAATATGAGAGCAAGCGAGCCAGCTAGATGTGAGAGCGAGCGAGCCAGATATGTGAGCAAACCAGATAAGAGAGCGAGCCAGACAAGAGAGCAAGCGAGCGAGCCAGATATGAGAGCAAGCGAGCGAGCCAGATATGAGAGCGAGCGAGCCAGATAAGAGAGCAAGCCAGACAAGAGAGCAAGCGTGCAAGCCAGATATGCTAGCGAGCAAGCCAGATAAGAGAGCGAGCCAGACAAGAGAGCAAGCGAGCGAGCCAGATATGAGAGCAAGCAAACCAGCCAATTGTGAGAGCGAGCGAGCCAGATATGCGAGCGAGCCAGATAAGAGAGCGAGCCAGACAAGAGAGCAAGCGAGCGAGCCAGATATGAGAACAAGCGAGTGAGCCAGATATGAGAGCAAGCGAGCAAGCCAGATATGAGAGCAAGCGAGCAAGCCAGATATGAGAGCGAGCGAGCCAGACATGAGAGCGAGCGAGCCAGATATGCGAGCGAGCGAGCCAGATAAGAGAGCGAGCCAGACAAGAGAGCAAGCGAGCGAGCCAGATGTGAGAGCAAGGGAGCCAGATATGCGAGCGAGCCATAAAAGAGAGCGAGACAGACAAGAGAGCAAGCGAGCGAGCCAGATATGAGAGCGAGCTAGCAAGGCAGATATAAGAGCGTGCCAGATAAGAAAGCAAGCCAGACAAGAGAGCAAGCGAGCCAGATATGAGAGCAAGGGAGCCAGCTAGATGTGAGAGCGAGCGAGCCAGGTATGAGAGCGAGCCAGATAAGAGAGCGAGCCAGACAAGAGAGCAAGCGAGAAAGCCAGATATGAGAGCGAGCGAGCCAGACATGAGAGCAAGCGAGCGAGCCAGATATGAGAGCGAGCGAGCCTGATAAGAGAGCAAGCCAGACAAGAGAGCAAGCGTGCGAGCCAGATATGCTAGCGAGCTAGCCAGATAAGAGAGCGAGCCAGACAAGAGAGCAAGCGAGCGAGCCAGATATGAGAGCAAGCGAGCCAGCCAGATATGAGAGCGAGCGAGCCAGATAAGAGAGCGAGCAAGACAAAAGAGCAAGCAAGCTAGCCAGATATGAGAGCAAGCGAGCGAGCCAGATATGAGAGCGAGCTAGCAAGGCAGATATAAGAGCGAGCCAGATAAGAGAGCGAGCCAGACAAGAGAGCAAGCGAGCCAGATATGAGAGCAAGCGAGCCAGCTAGATGTGAGAGCGAGCGAGCCAGGTATGCGAGCGAGCCAGATAAGAGAGCGAGCCAGACAAGAGAGCAAGCGAGAAAGCCAGATTTGAGAGCGAGCGAGCCAGATATGCAAGCGAGCCATAAAAGAGAGCGAGACAGACAAGAGAGCAAGCGAGCGAGCCAGATATGAGAGCAAGCGAGCCAGCCAGAAATGAGAGCAAGCGAGCCAGCCAGATGTGAGAGCGAGCGAGCCAGGTATGCGAGCGAGCCAGATATGAGAGCAAGCGAGCCAGCTAGATGTGAGAGCGAGCGAGCCAGGTATGCGAGCGAGCCAGATAAGACAGCGAGCCAGACAAGAGAGCAAGCGAGAAAGCCAGATATGAGAGCGAGCCAGACTTGAGAGCAAGCGAACGAGCCAGATATGAGAGCGAGCGAGCCAGATAAGAGAGCAAGCCAGACAAGAGAGCAAGCGTGCGAGCCAGATATGCTAGCGAGCAAGCCAGATAAGAGAGCGAGCCAGACAAGAGAGCAAGCGAGCGAGTCAGATATGAGAGCAAGCGAGCCAGCCAGATATGAGAGCGAGCGAGCCAGATAAGAGAGCGAGCAAGACAAGAGAGCAAGCGAGCTAGCCAGATATGAGAGCAAGCGAGCGAGCCAGATTTGAGAGCGAGCGAGCCAGATATGCGAGCGAGCCAGATAAGAGAGCGAGCTAGACAAGAGAGCAAGCGAGCGAGCCAGATATGAGAGCAAGCGAGCGAGCCGAATATGAGAGCAAGCGAGCAAGCCAGATATGAGAGTGAGCGAGCAAGCCAGAAATGAGAGCAAGCGAGCGAGCCAGATATGCAAACGAGCCATAAAAGAGAGTGAGACAGACAAGAGAGCAAGCGAGCGAGCCAGATATTAGAGCAAGCGAGCCAGCCAGAAATGAGAGCAAGCGAGCCAGCCAGATGTGAGAGCGAGCGAGCCAGATATGCGAGCGAGCCAGATATGCGAGCGAGCCAGATAAGAGAGCGAGCCAGACAAGAGAGCAAGCGAGAAAGCCAGATATGAGAGCGAGCCAGCCAGACATGAGAGCAAGCGAGCGAGCCAGACATGAGAGCAAGCGAGCGACCCAGATATGAAAGCGAGCGAGCCAGATAAGAGAGCAAGCCAGACAAGAGAGCAAGCGTGCGAGCCAGATATGCTAGCAAGCAAACCAGATAAGAGAGCGAGCCAGACAAGAGAGCAAGCGAGCGAGCCAGATATGAGAGCAAGCGAGCCAGCCAGATATGAGAGCGAGCGAGCCAGATAAGAGAGCGAGCAAGACAAGAGAGCAAGCGAGCTAGCCAGATATGAGAGCGAGCGAGCCAGATTTGAGAGCGAGCGAGCCAGATATGCGAGCGAGCCAAATAAGAGAGCGAGCCAGACAAGAGAGCAAGCGAGCGAGCCAGATATGAGAGCAAGCGAGCGAGCCGGATATGAGAGCAAGCGAGCAAGCCAGATATGAGAGCAAGCGAGCGAGACAGATTTGAGAGCGAGCGAGACAGATATGCGAGCGAGCCATAAAAGAGAGCGAGCCAGACAAGAGAGCAAGCGAGCGAGCCAGATATGAGAGCAAGCGAGCGAGCCAGATATGAGAGCAAGCGAGCGAGCCAGATTTGAGAGCGAGCAAGCCAGATATGAGAGCAAGCGAGCGAGCCAGATTTGAGAGCGAGCGAGCCAGATATGCGAGCGAGCCATAAAAGAGAGCGAGACAGACGAGAGCAAGCAAGCGAGCCAGATATGAGAGCAAGCGAGCCAGCCAGAAATGAGAGCAAGCGAGCCAGCCATTTGTGAGAGCGAGCGAGCCAGATATGCGAGCAAGCCAGATAAGAGAGCGAGCCAGACAAGAGAGCAAGCGAGAAAGCCAGATATGAGAGCGAGCGAGCCAGACATGAGAGCAAGCGAGCAATCCAGATATGAGAGTGATCGAGCCAGATAAGAGAGCAAGCGTGCGAGCCAGATATGCTAGCGAGCAAGCCAGATAAGAGAGCGAGCCAGACAAGAGAGCAAGCGAGCGAGCCAGATATGAGAGCAAGCGAGCGAGCCAGATGTGAGAGCGAGACAGATAAGAAAGCAAGCCAGACAAGAGAGCAAGCGTGCGAGCCAGATATGCTAGCGAGCAAGCCAGATAAGAGAGCGAGCCAGAAAAGAGAGCAAGCGAGCGAGCCAGATATGAGAGCAAGCGAACCAGCCAGATATGAGAGCGAGTGAGCCAGACATGAGAGCGAGCGAGCCAGATATGCGAGCGAGCGAGCCAGATAAGAGAGCGAGCCAGACAAGAGAGCAAGCGAGCGAGCCAGATGTGAGAGCAAGCTAGCCAGATATGCGAGCGAGCCATAAAAGAGAGCGAGACAGACAAGAGAGCAAGCGAGCGAGCCAGATATGAGAGCGAGCTAGCAAGGCAGATATAAGAGCGAGCCAGATAAGAGAGCGAGCCAGACAAGAGAGCAAGCGAGCCAGATATGAGAGCAAGCGAGCCAGCTAGATGTGAGAGCGAGCGAGCCAGATATGCGAGCGAGCCAGATAAGAGAGCGAGCCAGACAAGAGAGCAAGCGAGCGAGCCAGATATGAGAGCAAGCGAGCGAGCCGGATATGAGAGCAAGCGAGCAAGCCAGATATGAGAGCAAGCCAGCGAGCCAGATTTGAGAGCGAGCGAGCCAGATATGCGAGCGAGCCAAAAAAGAGAGCGAGACAGACAAGAGAGCAAGCGAGCGAGCCAGATATGAGAGCAAGCGAGCCAGACAGAAATGAGAGCAAGCGAGCCAGCCAGATGTGAGAGCGAGCGAGCCAGGTATGCGAGCGAGCCAGATATGAGAGCAAGCGAGCCAGCTAGATGTGAGAGCGAGCGAGCCAGGTATGCGAGCGAGCCAGATAAGAGAGCGAGCCAGACAAGAGAGCAAGCGAGAAAGCCAGATATGAGAGCGAGCCAGACATGAGAGCAAGCGAGCGAGCCGGATATGAGAGCGAGCGAGCCAGATAAGAGAGCAAGCCAGACAAGAGAGCAAGCGTGCGAGCCAGATATGCTAGCGAGCAAGCCAGATATGAGAGCGAGCCAGACAAGAGAGCAAGCGAGCGAGCCAGATATGAGAGCAAGCCAGCCAGCCAGATATGAGAGCGAGCGAGCCAGATAAGAGAGCGAGCAAGACAAGAGAGCAAGCGAGCTAGCCAGATATGAGAGCAAGCGAGCGAGCCAGATTTGAGAGCGAGTGAGCCAGATATGCGAGCGAGCCAGATAAGAGAGCGAGCCAGACAAGAGAGCAAGCGAGCGAGCCAGATATGAGAGCAAGTGAGCGAGCCGAATATGAGAGCAAGCAAGCAAGCCAGATATGAGAGTGAGCGAGCAAGCCAGATATGAGAGCAAGCGAGCGAGCCAGATATGCAAACGAGCCATAAAAGAGAGTGAGAAAGAGAAGAGAGCAAGCGAGCGAGCCAGATATGAGAGCAAGCGAGCCAGCCAGAAATGAGAGCAAGCGAGCCAGCCAGATGTGAGAGCAAGCGAGTCAGATATGCGAGCGAGCCAGATATGTGAGCGAGCCAGATAAGAGAGCGAGCCAGACAAGAGAGCAAGCGAGCGAGCCAGATATGAGAGCAAGCGAGCCAGCCAGATATGAGAGCGAGCGAGCCAGATAAGAGAGCGAGCAAGACAAGAGAGCAAGCGAGCTAGCCAGATATGAGAGCAAGCGAGCGAGCCAGATTTGAGAGCGAGCGAGCCAGATATGCGAGCGAGCCAGATAAGAGAGCGAGCCAGACAAGAGAGCAAGCGAGCGAGCCAAATATGAGAGTATGCGAGCGAGCCGAATACGAGAGCAAGCGAGCAAGCCAGATATGAGAGTGAGCAAGCAAGCCAGATATGAGAGCAAGCGAGCGAGCCAGATATGCAAACGAGCCATAAAAGAGAGTGAGACAGACAAGAGAGCAAGCGAGCGAGCCAGATATGAGAGCAAGCGAACCAGCCAGAAATGAGAGCAAGCGAGCGAGCCAGATGTGAGAGCGAGCGAGCCAGATATGTGAGCGAGCCAGATAAGAGAGCGAGCCAGACAAGAGAGCAAGCGAGAAAGCCAGATATGAGAGCGAGCGAGCCAGACATGAGAGCAAGCGAGCGAGCCAGACATGAGAGCAAGCGAGCGAGCCAGATATGAAAGCGAGCGAGCCAGATAAGAGAGCAAGCCAGACAAGAGAGCAAGCGTGCGAGCCAGATATGCTAGCGAGCAAACCAGATAAGAGAGCGAGCGAGACAAGAGAGCAAGCGAGCGAGCCAGATATGAGAGCAAGCGAGCCAGCCAGAAATGAGAGCAAGCGAGCCAGCCAGATGTGAGAGTGAGCGAGCCAGATATGCGAGCAAGCCAGATAAGAGAGCGAGCCAGACAAGAGAGCAAGCGAGAAAGCCAGATATGAGAGCGAGCGAGCCAGACATGAGAGCAAGCGAGCGAGCCAGATATGAGGGCGATCGAGCCAGATAAGAGAGCAAGCGTGCGAGCCAGATATGCTAGCGAGCAAGCCAGATAAGAGAGCGAGCCAGACAAGAGAGCAAGCGAGCGAGCCAGATATGAGAGCAAGCGAACCAGCCAGATATGAGAGCGAGCGAGCCAGATATGAGAGCGAGCAAGACAAGAGAGAAAGCGAGCTAGCCAAATATGAGAGCAAGAGAGCGAGCCAGATATGCGAGCGAGCCAGATAAGAGAGCGAGCCAGACAAGAGAGCAAGCGAGCGAGCCAGATATGAGAAAAAGCGAGCGAGCCAGATATGAGAGCAAGCGAGCGAGCCAGATATGAGAGCAATCGAGCAAGCCAGATATGAGAGCAAGCGAGCGAGCCAGATTTGAGAGCGAGCGAGCCAGATATGCGAGCGAGCCAGATAAGAGAGTGAGCCAGACAAGAGAGCAAGCGAGCGAGCCAGATATGAGTGTATGCGAGCGAGCCAAATATGAGAGCAAGCGAGCAAGCCAGATATGAGAGCGAGCGAGCCAGACATGAGAGCGAGCGAGCCAGATATGCGAGCGAGCCAGATAAGAGAGCGAGTCAGACAAGAGAGCAAGCAAGCAAGCCAGATGTGAGAGCAAGCTAGCCAGATATGCGAGCGAGCCTTAAAAGAGAGCGAGACAGACAAGAGAGCAAGCGAGCGAGCCAGATATGAGAGCGAGCTAGCTAGGCAGATATAAGAGCGAGCCAGACAAGAGAGCAAGCGAGCCAGATATGAGAGCAAGCGAGCCAGCTAGATGTGAGAGCGAGTGAGCCAGATATGCGAGCAAGCGAGCGAGCCAGATATGCGAGCGAGCCATAAAAGAGAGCGAGACAGACAAGAGAGCAAGCGAGAAAGCCAGATATGAGAGTGAGCCAAACTTGAGAGCAAGCGAACGAGCCAGATATGAGAGCGAGCGAGCCAGATAAGAGAGCAAGCCAGACAAGATAGCAGGCGTGCGAGCCAGATATGCTAGCGAGCAAGCCAGATAAGAGAGCGAGCCAGACAAGAGAGCAAGCGAGCGAGTCAGATATGAGAGCAAGCGAGCCAGCCAGATATGAGAGCGAGCGAGCCAGATAAGAGAGCGAGCAAGACAAGAGAGCAAGCGAGCTAGCCAGATATGAGAGCAAGCGAGCGAGCCAGATTTGAGAGCGAGCGAGCCAGATATGCGAGCGAGCCAGATAAGAGAGCGAGCTAGACAAGAGAGCAAGCGAGCGAGCCAGATATGAGAGCAAGCGAGCGAGCCGAATATGAGAGCAAGCGAGCAAGCCAGATATGAGAGTGAGCGAGCAAGCCAGAAATGAGAGCAAGCGAGCGAGCCAGATATGCAAACGAGCCATAAAAGAGAGTGAGACAGACAAGAGAGCAAGCGAGCGAACCAGATATTAGAGCAAGCGAGCCAGCCAGAAATGAGAGCAAGCGAGCCAGCCAGATGTGAGAGCGAGCGAGCCAGATATGCGAGCGAGCCAGATATGCGAGCGAGCCAGATAAGAGAGCGAGCCAGACAAGAGAGCAAGCGAGAAAGCCAGATATGAGAGCGAGCGAGCCAGACATGAGAGCAAGCGAGCGAGCCAGACATGAGAGTAAGCGAGCGAGCCAGATATGAAAGCGAGCGAGCCAGATAAGAGAGCAAGCCAGACAAGAGAGCAAGCGTGCGAGCCAGATATGCTAGCAAGCAAACCAGATAAGAGAGCGAGCCAGACAAGAGAGCAAGCGAGCGAGCCAGATATGAGAGCAAGCGAGCCAGCCAGATATGAGAGCGAGCGAGCCAGATAAGAGAGCGAGCAAGACAAGAGAGCAAGCGAGCTAGCCAGATATGAGAGCGAGCGAGCCAGATTTGAGAGCGAGCGAGCCAGATATGCGAGCGAGCCAGATAAGAGAGCGAGCCAGACAAGAGAGCAAGCGAGCGAGCCAGATATGAGAGCAAGCGAGCAAGCCAGATATGAGAGCAAGCGAGCGAGACAGATTTGAGAGCGAGCGAGACAGATATGCGAGCGAGCCATAAAAGAGAGCGAGCCAGACAAGAGAGCAAGCGAGCGAGCCAGATATGAGAGCAAGCGAGCGAGCCAGATATGAGAGCAAGCGAGCGAGCCAGATTTGAGAGCGAGCAAGCCAGATATGAGAGCAAGCGAGCGAGCCAGATTTGAGAGCGAGCGAGCCAGATATGCGAGCGAGCCATAAAAGAGAGCGAGACAGACAAGAGAGCAAGCAAGCGAGCCAGATATGAGAGCAAGCGAGCCAGCCAGAACTGAGAGCAAGCGAGCCAGCCATTTGTGAGAGCGAGCGAGCCAGATATGCGAGCAAGCCAGATAAGAGAGCGAGCCAGACAAGAGAGCAAGCGAGAAAGCCAGATATGAGAGCGAGCGAGCCAGACATGAGAGCAAGCGAGCAATCCAGATATGAGAGCGATCGAGCCAGATAAGAGAGCAAGCGTGCGAGCCAGATATGCTAGCGAGCAAGCCAGATAAGAGAGCGAGCCAGACAAGAGAGCAAGCGAGCGAGCCAGATATGAGAGCAAGCGAGCGAGCCAGATGTGAGAGCGAGACAGATAAGAGAGCAAGCCAGACAAGAGAGCAAGCGTGCGAGCCAGATATGCTAGCGAGCAAGCCAGATAAGAGAGCGAGCCAGAAAAGAGAGCAAGCGAGCGAGCCAGATATGAGAGCAAGCGAACCAGCCAGATATGAGAGCGAGTGAGCCAGACATGAGAGCGAGCGAGCCAGATATGCGAGCGAGCGAGCCAGATAAGAGAGCGAGTCAGACAAGAGAGCAAGCGAGCGAGCCAGATGTGAGAGCAAGCTAGCCAGATATGCGAGCGAGCCATAAAAGAGAGCGAGACAGACAAGAGAGCAAGCGAGCCATATATGAGAGCAAGCGAGCCAGCTAGATGTGAGAGCGAGCGAGCCAGATATGCGAGCGAGCCAGATAAGAGAGCGAGCCAGACAAGAGAGCAAGCGAGCGAGCCAGATATGAGAGCAAGCGAGCGAGCCGGATATGAGAGCAAGCGAGCGAGCCAGATTTGAGAGCGAGCGAGCCAGATATGTGAGCGAGCCAAAAAAGAGAGCGAGACAGACAAGAGAGCAAGCGAGCGAGCCAGATATGAGAGCAAGCGAGCCAGACAGAAATGAGAGCAAGCGAGCCAGCCAGATGTGAGAGCGAGCGAGCCAGGTATGCGAGCGAGCCAGATATGAGAGCAAGCGAGCCAGCTAGATGTGAGAGCGAGCGAGCCAGGTATGCGAGCGAGCCAGATAAGAGAGCGAGCCAGACAAGAGAGCAAGCGAGAAAGCCAGATATGAGAGCGAGCCAGACATGAGAGCAAGCGAGCGAGTTAGATATGAGAGCGAGCGAGCCAGATAAGAGAGCAAGCCAGACAAGAGAGCAAGCGTGCGAGCCAGATATGCTAGCGAGCAAGCCAGATATGAGAGCGAGCCAGACAAGAGAGCAAGCGAGCGAGCCAGATATGAGAGCAAGCCAGCCAGCAAGATATGAGAGCGAGCGAGCCAGATAAGAGAGCGAGCAAGACAAGAGAGCAAGCGAGCTAGCCAGATATGAGAGCAAGCGAGCGAGCAAGATTTGAGAGCGAGTGAGCCAGATATGCGAGCGAGCCAGATAAGAGAGCGAGCCAGACAAGAGAGCAAGCGAGCGAGCCAAATATGAGAGCAAGTGAGCGAGCCGAATATGAGAGCAAGCGAGCAAGCCAGATATGAGAGTGAGCGAGCAAGCCAGATATGAGAGCAAGCGAGCGAGCCAGATATGCAAACGAGCCATAAAAGAGAGTGAGAAAGAGAAGAGAGCAAGCGAGCGAGCCAGATATGAGAGCAAGCGAGCCAGCCAGAAATGAGAGCAAGCGAGCCAGCCAGATGTGAGAGCGAGCAAGTCAGATATGCGAGCGAGCCAGATATGTGAGCGAGCCAGATAAGAGAGCGAGCCAGACAAGAGAGCAAGCGAGCGAGCCAGATATGAGAGCAAGCGAGCAAGCCAGATATAAGAGCGAGCGAGCCAGATAAGAGAGCGAGCAAGACAAGAGAGCAAGCGAGCTAGCCAGTTATGAGAGCAAGCGAGCGAGCCAGATTTGAGAGCGAGCGAGCCAGATATGCGAGCGAGCCAGATAAGAGAGCGAGCCAGATAAGAGAGCGAGCCAGACAAGAGAGCAAGCGAGCGAGCCAAATATGAGAGCATGCGAGCGAGCCGAATATGAGAGCAAGCGAGCAAGCCAGATATGAAAGTGAGCAAGCAAGCCAGATATGAGAGCAAGCGAGCGAGCCAGATATGCAAACGAGCCATAAAAGAGAGTGAGACAGACAAGCGAGCAAGCGAGCGAGCCAGATATGAGAGCAAGCGAACCAGCCAGAAATGAGAGCAAGCGAGCGAGCCAGATGTGAGAGCGAGCGAGCCAGATATGCGAGCGAGCCAGATATGTGAGCGAGCCAGATATGCGAGCGAGCCAGATATGTGAGCGAGCCAGATAAGAGAGCGAGCCAGACAAGAGAGCAAGCGAGAAAGCCAGATATGAGAGCGAGCGAGCCAGACATGAGAGCAAGCGAGCGAGCCAGACATGAGAGCAAGCGAGCAAGCCAGATATGAAAGCGAGCGAGCCAGATAAGAGAGCAAGCCAGACAAGAGAGCAAGCGTGCGAGCCAGATATGCTAGCGAGCAAACCAGATAAGAGAGCGAGCGAGACAAGAGAGCAAGCGAGTGAGCCAGATATGAGAGCAAGCGAGCCAGCCAGATATGAGAGCGAGCGAGCCAGATAAGAGAGCGAGCAAGACAAGAGAGCAAGCGAGCTAGCCAGATATGAGAGCAAGCGAGCGAGCCAGATTTGAGAGCGAGCGAGCCAGATATGCGAGCGAGCCAGATAAGAGAGCGAGCCAGACAAGAGAGCAAGCGAGCGAGCCAGATATGAGAGCAAGCGAGCGAGCTGGATATGAGAGCAAGCGAGCAAGCCAGATATGAGAGCAAGCGAGCGAGACAGATTTGACAGCGAGCGAGACAGATATGCGAGCGAGCCATAAAAGAGAGCGAGCCAGACAAGAGAGCAAGCGAGCGAGCCAGATATGAGAGCAAGCGAGCGAGCCAGATATGAGAGCAAGCGAGCGAGCCGAATATGAGAGCAAGCGAGCGAGCCAGATTTGAGAGCGAGCAAGCCAGATATGAGAGCAAGCGAGCGAGCCAGATATGCGAGCGAGCCATAAAAGAGAGCGGGACAGACAAGAGAGCAAGCGAGCGAGCCAGATATGAGAGCAAGCGAGCCAGCCAGAAATGAGAGCAAGCGAGCCAGCCAGATGTGAGAGTGAGCGAGCCAGATATGCGAGCAAGCCAGATAAGAGAGCGAGCCAGACAAGAGAGCAAGCGAGAAAGCCAGATATGAGAGCGAGCGAGCCAGACATGAGAGCAAGCGAGCGAGCCAGATATGAGGGCGATCGAGCCAGATAAGAGAGCAAGCGTGCGAGCCAGATATGCTAGCGAGCAAGCCAGATAAGAGAGCGAGCCAGACAAGAGAGCAAGCGAGCGAGCCAGATATGAGAGCAAGCGAACCAGCCAGATATGAGAGCGAGCGAGCCAGATATGAGAGCGAGCAAGACAAGAGAGAAAGCGAGCTAGCCAAATATGAGAGCAAGAGAGCGAGCCAGATTTGAGAGCGAGCGAGCCAGATATGCGAGCGAGCCAGATAAGAGAGCGAGCCAGACAAGAGAGCAAGCGAGCGAGCCAGATATGAGAAAAAGCGAGCGAGCCAGATATGAGAGCAAGCGAGCGAGCCAGATATGAGAGCAAGCGAGCAAGCCAGATATGAGAGCAAGCGAGTGAGCCAGATTTGAGAGCGAGCGAGCCAGATATGCGAGCGAGCCAGATAAGAGAGTGAGCCAGACAAGAGAGCAAGCGAGCGAGCCAGATATGAGAGTATGCGAGCGAGCCAAATATGAGAGCAAGCGAGCAAGCCAGATATGAGAGCGAGCGAGCCAGACATGAGAGCGAGCGAGCCAGATATGCGAGCGAGCCAGATAAGAGAGCGAGCCAGACAAGAGAGCAAGCGAGCAAGCCAGATGTGAGAGCAAGCTAGCCAGATATGCGAGCGAGCCTTAAAAGAGAGCGAGACAGACAAGAGAGCAAGCGAGCGAGCCAGATATGAGAGCGAGCTAGCTAGGCAGATATAAGAGCGAGCCAGATAAGAGAGCGAGCCAAACAAGAGAGCAAGCGAGCCAGATATGAGAGCAAGCGAGCCAGCTAGATGTGAGAGCGAGCGAGCCAGATATGCGAGCGAGCCAGATAAGAGAGCGAGCCAGACAAGAGAGCAAGAGAGCGAGCCAGATATGAGAGCAAGCGAGCGAGCCGGATATGAGAGCAAGCGAGCAAGCCAGATATGAGAGCAAGCGAGCGAGCCAGATTTGAGAGCGAGCGAGCCAGATATGCGAGCGAGCCATAAAAGAGAGCGAGACAGACAAGAGAGCAAGCGAGCGAGCCAGATATGAGAGCAAGCGAGCCAGCCAGAAATGAGAGCAAGCGAGCCAGCCAGATGTGAGAGCGAGCGAGCCAGGTATGCGAGCGAGCCAGATATGAGAGCAAGCGAGCCAGCTAGATGTGAGAGCGAGCGAGCCAGGTATGCGAGCGAGCCAGATAAGAGAGCGAGCCAGACAAGAGAGCAAGCGAGAAAGCCAGATATGAGAGCGAGCCAGACATGAGAGCAAGCGAGCGAGCCAGATATGAGAGCGAGCGAGCCAGATAAGAGAGCAAGCCAGACAAGAGAGCAAGCGTGCGAGCCAGATATGCTAGCGAGCAAGCCAGATAAGAGAGCGAGCCAGACAAGAGAGCAAGCAAGCGAGCCATATATGAGAGCAAGCGAGCCAGCCAGATATGAGAGCGAGCGAGCCAGATAAGAGAGCGAGCAAGACAAGAGAGCAAGCGAGCTAGCCAGATATGAGAGCAAGCGAGCGAGCCAGATTTGAGAGCGAGCGAGCCAGATATGCGAGCGAGCCAGATAAGAGAGCGAGCCAGACAAGAGAGCAAGCGAGCGAGCCAGATATGAGAGCAAGCGAGCGAGCCAGATATGCAAACGAGCCATAAAAGAGAGTGAGACAGAAGAGAGCAAGCGAGCGAGCCAGATATGAGAGCAAGCGAGCCAGACAGAAATGAGAGCAAGCGAGCCAGCCAGATGTGAGAGCGAGCGAGTCAGATATGCGAGCGAGCCAGATATGCGAGCGAGCCAGATAAGAGAGCGGGCCATACAAGAGAGCAAGCGAGTGAGCCAGATATGAGAGCAAGCGAGCCAGCCAGATATGAGAGCGAGCGAGCCAGATAAGAGAGCGAGCAAGACAAGAGAGCAAGCGAGCTAGCCAGATATGAGAGCAAGCGAGCGAGCCAGATTTGAGAGCGAGCGTGCCAGATATGCGAGCGAGCCAGATAAGAGAGCGTGCCAGACAAGAGAGCAAGCGAGCGAGCCAGATATGAGAGCAAGTGAGCGAGCCGAATATGAGAGCAAGCGAGCAAGCCAGATATGAGAGTGAGCGAGCAAGCCAGATATGAGAGCAAGCGAGCGAGCCAGATATGCAAACGAGCCATAAAAGAGAGTGAGACAGACAAGAGAGCAAGCGAGCAAGCCAGATATGAGAGCAAGCGAGCCAGACAGAAATGAGAGCAAGCGAGCCAGACAGAAATGAGAGCAAGCGAGCCAGCCAGATGTGAGAGCGAGCGAGCCAGATAAGAGAGCGAGCCAGACATGAGAGCAAGCGAGCGAGTCAGACATGAGAGCAAGCGAGCAAGCCAGATATGAAAGCGAGCGAGCCAGATAAGAGAGCAAGCCAGACAAGAGAACAAGCGTGCGAGCCAGATATGAGAGCAAGCGAGCGAGCCAGATTTGAGAGCGAGCGAGCCAGATATGCGAACGAGCCAGATAAGAGAGCGAGTCAGACAAGAGAGCAAGCGAGCGAGCCAGATATGAGAGCAAGCGAGCGAGCCGGATATGAGAGCAAGCGAGCAAGCCAGATATGAGAGCAAGCGAGCGAGACAAATTTGAGAGCGAGCGAGACAGATATGCGAGCGAGTCATAAAAGAGAGCGAGCCAGACAAGAGAGCAAGTGAGCGAGCCAGATATGAGAGCAAGCGAGCGAGCCAGATATGAGAGCAAGCGAGCGAACCAGATTTGAGAGCGAGCAAGCCAGATATGAGAGCAAGCGAGCGAGCCAGATTTGAGAGCGAGCGAGCCAGATATGCGAGCGAGCAATAAAATAGAGCGAGACAGACAAGAGAGCAAGCGAGCGAGCCAGATATGAGAGCAAGCGAGCCAGCAAGAAATGAGAGCAAGCGAGCCAGCCAGATGTGAGAGCGAGCGAGCCAGATATGCGAGCAAGTCAGATAAGAGAGCGAGCCAGACAAGAGAGCAAGCGAGAAAGCCAGATATGAGAGCGAGCGAGCCAGACATGAGAGCAAGCGAGCAAGTCAGATATGAGAGCGATCGAGCCAGATAAGAGAGCAAGCGTGCGAGCCAGATATGCTAGCGAGCAAGCCAGATAAGAGAGCGAGCCAGACAAGAGAGCAAGCGAGCGAACCAAATATGAGAGCAAGCGAGCGAGCCAGATGTGAGAGCGAGACAGATAAGAGAGCAAGCCAGACAAGTGAGCAAGCGTGCGAGCCAGATATGCTAGCGAGCAAGCCAGATAAGAGAGCAAGCCAGACAAGAGAGCAAGCGAGCGAGCCAGATATGAGAAAAAGCGAGCGAGCCAGATATGAGAGCAAGCGAGCGAGCCAGATATGAGAGCAAGCGAGCAAGCCAGATATGAGAGCAAGCGAGCGAGCCAGATTTGAGAGCGAGCGAGCCAGATATGCGAGCGAGCCAGATAAGAGAGTGAGCCAGGCAAGAGAGCAAGCGAGCGAGCCAGATATGAGAGTAAGCGAGCGAGCCAGATATGAGAGCAAGCGAGCAAGCCAGATATGAGAGCAAGCGAGCAAGCCAGATATGAGAGCGAAGCGAGCCAGACATGAGAGCGAGCGAGCCAGATATGCGAGCGAGCCAGATAAGAGAGCGAGCCAGACAAGAGAGCAAGCGAGCGAGCCAGATGTGAGAGCAAGCTAGCCAGATATGCGAGCGAGCCATAAAAGAGAGCGAGACAGACAAGAGAGCAAGCGAGCGAGCCAGATATGAGAGCGAGCTAGCAAGGCAGATATAAGAGCGAGCCAGATAAGAGAGCGAGCCAGACAAGAGAGCAAGCGAGCCAGATATGAGAGCAAGCGAGCCAGCTAGATGTGAGAGCGAGCGAGCCAGGTATGCGAGCGAGCCAGATAAGAGAGCGAGCCAGACAAGAGAGCAAGCGAGAAAGCCAGATATGAGAGCGAGCCAGACATGAGAGCAAGCGAGCGAGCCAGATATGAGAGCGAGCGAGCCAGATAAAAGAGCAAGCCAGAAAAGAGAGCAAGCGTGCGAGCCAAATATGCTAGCGAGCAAGCCAGATAAGAGAGCGAGCCAGACAAGAGAGCAAGCGAGCGAGCCAGATATGAGAGCAAGCGAGCGAGCCAGATATGAGAGCAAGCGAGCCAGCCAGATATGAGAGCGAGCGAGCCAGATAAGAGAGCGAGCAAGACAAGAGAGCAAGCGAGCTAGCCAGATATGAGAGCAAGCGAGCGAGCCAGATTTGAGAGCGAGCGAGCCAGATATGCGAGCGAGCCAGATAAGAGAGCGAGCCAGACAAGAGAGCAAGCGAGCGTGCCAGATATGAGAGCAAGCGAGCGAGCCGAATATGAGAGCAAGCGAGCAAGTCAGATATGAGAGTGAGCGAGCATGCCAGATATGAGAGCAAGCGAGCGAGCCAGATATGCAACGAGCCATAAAAGAGAGTGAGACAGACAAGAGAGCAAGCGAGCGAGCCAGATATGAGTGCAAGCGAGCCAGCCAGAGATGAGAGCAAGCGAGCCAGCCAGATGTGAGAGCGAGCGAGCCAGATATGCGAGCGAGCCAGATATGCGAGCGAGCCAGATAAGAGAGCGAGCCAGACAAGAGAGCAAGCGAGAAAGCCAGATATGAGAGCGAGCCAGACATGAGAGCAAGCGAGCGAGCCAGACATGAGAGCAAGCGAGCGAGCCAGATATGAAAGCGAGCGAGCCAGATAAGAGAGCGAGCCAGACAAGAGAGCAAGCGAGCGAGCCAGATATGAGAGCAAGCGAGCCAGCCAGATATGAGAGCGAGCGAGCCAGATAAGAGAGCGAGCAAGACAAGAGAGCAAGCGAGCTAGCCACATTTGAGAGCAAGAGAGCGAGCCAGATGTGAGAGCGAGCGAGCCAGATAAGAGAGCGAGCCAGATAAGAGAGCGAGCCAGACAAGAGAGCAGCGAGCAAGCCAGATGCGAGATAGAGCAAGCCAGATAAGAGAGCGAGCCAGACAATTAAGCAAGCGAGCGAGCCAGATATGAGAGCAAGAGAGCCAGATATGAGAGCAAGCGAGCGAGCCAGCTAGATGTGAGAGCGAGCGAGCCAGGTATGCGAGCGAGCCAGATAAGAGAGCGAGCCAGACAAGAGAGCAAGCGAGAAAGCCAGATATGAGAGCGAGCCAGACATGAGAGCAAGCGAGCGAGCCAGATATGAGAGCGAGCGAGCCAGATAAGAGAGCAAGCCAGACAAGAGAGCAAGCGTGCGAGCCAGATATGCTAGCGAGCAAGCCAGATATGAGAGCGAGCCAGACAAGAGAGCAAGCGAGCGAGCCAGATATGAGAGCAAGCCAGCCAGCCAGATATGAGAGCGAGCGAGCCAGATAAGAGAGCGAGCAAGACAAGAGAGCAAGCGAGCTAGCCAGATATGAGAGCAAGCGAGCGAGCCAGATTTGAGAGCGAGTGAGCCAGATATGCGAGCGAGCCAGATAAGAGAGCGAGCCAGACAAGAGAGCAAGCGAGCGAGCCAGATATGAGAGCAAGTGAGCGAGCCGAATATGAGAGCAAGCGAGCAAGCCAGATATGAGAGCAAGCGAGCGAGCCAGATATGCAAACGAGCCATAAAAGAGAGTGAGAAAGAGAAGAGAGCAAGCGAGCGAGCCAGATATGAGAGCAAGCGAGTCAGCCAGAAATGAGAGCAAGCGAGCCAGCCAGATGTGAGAGCGAGCGAGTCAGATATGCGAGCGAGCCAGATATGTGAGCGAGCCAGATAAGAGAGCGAGCCAGACAAGAGAGCAAGCGAGCGAGCCAGATATGAGAGCAAGCGAGCCAGCCAGATATGAGAGCGAGCGAGCCAGATAAGAGAGCGAGCAAGACAAGAGAGCAAGCGAGCTAGCCAGATATGAGAGCAAGCGAGCGAGCCAGATTTGAGAGAGAGCGAGCCAGATATGCGAGCGAGCCAAATAAGAGAGCGAGCCAGACAAGAGAGCAAGCGAGCGAGCCAAATATGAGAGCATGCGAGCGAGCCGAATATGAGAGCAAGCGAGCAAG
Source organism: Hyla sarda (assembly GCF_029499605.1). Taxonomy (NCBI): domain Eukaryota; kingdom Metazoa; phylum Chordata; class Amphibia; order Anura; family Hylidae; genus Hyla; species Hyla sarda. The sequence goes on from NW_026610680.1 coordinate 43,623, forward strand.
CCAGATATGAGAGTGAGCAAGCAAGCCAGATATGAGAGCAAGCGAGCGAGCCAGATATGCAAACGAGCCATAAAAGAGAGAGACAGACAAGAGAGCAAGCGAGCGAGCCAGATATGAGAGCAAGCGAACCAGCCAGAAATGAGAGCAAGCGAGCGAGCCAAATGTGAGAGCGAGCGAGCCAGATATGCGAGCGAGCCAGATATGTGAGCGAGCCAGATAAGAGAGCGAGCCAGACAAGAGAGCAAGCGAGAAAGCCAGATATGAGAGCGAGCGAGCCAGACATGAGAGCAAGCGAGCGAGCCAGACATGAGAGCAAGCGAGCGAGCCAGATATGAAAGCGAGCGAGCCAGATAAGAGAGCAAGCCAGACAAGAGAGCAAGCGTGCGAGCCAGATATGCTAGCGAGCAAACCAGATAAGAGAGCGAGCGAGACAAGAGAGCAAGCAAGCGAGCCAGATATGAGAGCAAGCGAGCCAGCCAGATATGAGAGCAAGCGAGCGAGCCAGATTTGAGAGCGATCGAGCCAGATATGCGAGCGAGCCAGATAAGAGAGCGAGCCAGACAAGAGAGCAAGCGAGCGAGCCAGATATGAGAGCAAGCGAGCGAGCTGGATATGAGAGCAAGCGAGCAAGCCAGATATGAGAGCAAGCGAGCGAGACAGATTTGACAGCGAGCGAGACAGATATGCGAGCGAGCCATAAAAGAGAGCGAGCCAGACAAGAGAGCAAGCGAGCGAGCCAGATATGAGAGCAAGCGAGCGAGCCAGATATGAGAGCAAGCGAGCGAGCCAGATTTGAGAGCGAGCAAGCCAGATATGAGAGCAAGCGAGCGAGCCAGATTTGAGAGCGAGCGAGCCAGATATGCGAGCGAGCCATAAAAGAGAGCGAGACAGACAAGAGAGCAAGCGAGCGAGCCAGATATGAGAGCAAGCGAGCCAGCCAGAAATGAGAGCAAGCGAGCCAGCCAGATGTGAGAGTGAGCGAGCCAGATATGCGAGCAAGCCAGATAAGAGAGCGAGCCAGACAAGAGAGCAAGCGAGAAAGCCAGATATGAGAGCGAGCGAGCCAGACATGAGAGCAAGCGAGCGAGCCAGATATGAGGGCGATTGAGCCAGATAAGAGAGCAAGCGTGCGAGCCAGATATGCTAGCGAGCAAGCCAGATAAGAGAGCGAGCCAGACAAGAGAGCAAGCGAGCGAGCCAGATATGAGAGCAAGCGAGCGAGCCAGATGTGAGAGCGAGACAGATAAGAGAGCAAGCCAGACAAGAGAGCAAGCGTGCGAGCCAGATATGCTAGCGAGCAAGCCAGATAAGAGAGCGAGCCAGACAAGAGAGCAAGCGAGCGAGCCAGATATGAGAGCAAGCGAACCAGCCAGATATGAGAGCGAGCGAGCCAGATATGAGAGCGAGCAAGACAAGAGAGAAAGCGAGCTAGCCAAATATGAGAGCAAGAGAGCGAGCCAGATTTGAGAGCGAGCGAGCCAGATATGCGAGCGAGCCAGATAAGAGAGCGAGCCAGACAAGAGAGCAAGCGAGCGAGCCAGATATGAGAAAAAGCGAGCGAGCCAGATATGAGAGCAAGCGAGCGAGCCAGATATGAGAGCAAGCGAGCAAGCCAGATATGAGAGCAAGCGAGCAAGCCAGATTTGAGAGCGAGCGAGCCAGATATGCGAGCGAGCCAGATAAGAGAGTGAGCCAGACAAGAGAGCAAGCGAGCGAGCCAGATATGAGAGTATGCGAGCGAGCCAAATATGAGAGCAAGCGAGCAAGCCAGATATGAGAGCGAGCGAGCCAGACATGAGAGCGAGCGAGCCAGATATGCGAGCGAGCCAGATAAGAGAGCGAGCCAGACAAGAGAGCAAGCGAGCAAGCCAGATGTGAGAGCAAGCTAGCCAGATATGCGAGCGAGCCTTAAAAGAGAGCGAGACAGACAAGAGAGCAAGCGAGCGAGCCAGATATGAGAGCGAGCTAGCAAGGCAGATATAAGAGCGAGCCACATAAGAGAGCGAGCCAGACAAGAGAGCAAGTGAGCCAGATATGAGAGCAAGCGAGCCAGCTAGATGTGAGAGCGAGCAAGCCAGATATGCGAGCGAGCCAGATAAGAGAGCGAGCCAGACAAGAGAGCAAGCGAGCGAGCCAGATATGAGAGCAAGCGAGCGAGCCGGATATGAGAGCAAGCGAGCAAGCCAGATATGAGAGCAAGCGAGCGAGCCAGATTTGAGAGCGAGCGAGCCAGATATGCGAGCGAGCCATAAAAGAGAGCGAGACAGACAAGAGAGCAAGCGAGCGAGCCAGATATGAGAGCAAGCGAGCCAGCCAGAAATGAGAGCAAGCGAGCCAGCCAGATGTGAGAGCGAGCGAGCCAGGTATGCGAGCGAGCCAGATATGAGAGCAAGCGAGCCAGCTAGATGTGAGAGCGAGCGAGCCAGGTATGCGAGCGAGCCAGATAAGAGAGCGAGCCAGACAAGAGAGCAAGCGAGAAAGCCAGATATGAGAGCGAGCCAGACATGAGAGCAAGCGAGCGAGCCAGATATGAGAGCGAGCGAGCCAGATAAGAGAGCAAGCCAGACAAGAGAGCAAGCGTGCGAGCCAGATATGCTAGCGAGCAAGCCAGATAAGAGAGCGAGCCAGACAAGAGAGCAAGCGAGCGAGCCAGATATGAGAGCAAGCGAGACAGCCAGATATGAGAGCGTGCGAGCCAGATAAGAGAGCGAGCAAGACAAGAAAGCAAGCGAGCTAGCCAGATATGAGAGCAAGCGAGCGAGCCAGATCTGAGAGCGAGCGAGCCAGATATGCGAGCGAGCCAGATAAGAGAGCGAGCCAGACAAGAGAGCAAGCGAGCGAGCCAGATATGAGAGCAAGCGAGCGAGCCGAATATGAGAGCAAGTGAGCAAGCCAGATATGAGAGCAAGCGAGTGAGCCAGATATGCAAACGAGCCATAAAAGAGAGTGAGACAGAAGAGAGCAAGCGAGCGAGCCAGATATGAGAGCAAGCGAGCCAGACAGAAATGAGAGCAAGCGAGCCAGCCAGATGTGAGAGCGAGCGAGTCAGATATGCGAGCGAGCCAGATATGCGAGCGAGCCAGATAAGAGAGCGAGCCAGACAAGAGAGCAAGCGAGTGAGCCAGATATGAGAGCAAGCGAGCCAGCCAGATATGAGAGCGAGCGAGCCAGATAAGAGAGCGAGCAAGACAAGAGAGCAAGCGAGCTAGCCAGATATGAGAGCAAGCGAGCGAGCCAGATTTGAGAGCGAGCGAGCCAGATATGCGAGCGAGCCAGATAAGAGAGCGTGCCAGACAAGAGAGCAAGCGAGCGAGCCAGATATGAGAGCAAGTGAGCGAGCCGAATATGAGAGCAAGCGAGCAAGCCAGATATGAGAGTGAGCGAGCAAGCCAGATATGAGAGCAAGCGAGCGAGCCAGATATGCAAACGAGCCATAAAAGAGAGTGAGACAGACAAGAGAGCAAGCGAGCAAGCCAGATATGAGAGCAAGCGAGCCAGACAGAAATGAGAGCAAGCGAGCCAGCCAGATGTGAGAGCGAGCGAGTCAGATATGCGAGCGAGCCAGATATGCGAGCGAGCCAGATAAGAGAGCGAGCCAGACAAGAGAGCAAGCGAGAAAGCCAGATATGAGAGCGAGCGAGCCAGACATGAGAGCAAGCGAGCGAGTCAGACTTGAGAGCAAGCGAGCGAGCCAGATATGAAAGCGAGCGAGCCAGATAAGAGAGCAAGCCAGACAAGAGAGCAAGCGTGCGAGCCAGATATGCTAGCGAGCAAACCAGATAAGAGAGCGAGCCAGACAAGAGAGCAAGCGAGCGAGCCAGATATGAGAGCAAGCGAGCCAGCCAGATATGAGAGCGAGCGAGCCAGATAAGAGAGCGAGCAAGACAAGAGAGCAAGCGAGCTAGCCAGATATGAGAGCAAGCGAGCGAGCCAGATTTGAGAGCGAGCGAGCCAGATATGCGAACGAGCCAGATAAGAGAGCGAGTCATACAAGAGAGCAAGCGAGCAAGCCAGATATGAGAGCAACAAGCGAGCCGGATATGAGAGCAAGCGAGCAAGCCAGATATGAGAGCAAGCGAGCGAGACAGATTTGAGAGCGAGCGAGACAGATATGCGAGCGAGCCATAAAAGAGAGCGAGCCAGACAAGAGAGCAAGCGAGCGAGCCAGATATGAGAGCAAGTGAGCGATCCAGATTTGAGAGCGAGCAAGCCAGATATGAGAGCAAGCGAGCGAGCCAGATTTGAGAGCGAGCGAGCCAGATATGCGAGCGAGCAATAAAAGAGAGCGAGACAGACAAGAGAGCAAGCGAGCGAGCCAGATATGAGAGCAAGCGAGCCAGCAAGAAATGAGAGCAAGCGAGCCAGCCAGATGTGAGAGCGAGCGAGCCAGATATGCGAGCAAGTCAGATAAGAGAGCGAGCCAGACAAGAGAGCAAGCGAGAAAGCCAGATATGAGAGCGAGCGAGCCAGACATGAGAGCAAGCGAGCAAGCCAGATATGAGAGCGATCGAGCCAGATAAGAGAGCAAGCGTGCGAGCCAGATATGCTAGCGAGCAAGCCAGATAAGAGAGCGAGCCAGACAAGAGAGCAAGCGAGCGAACCAAATATGAGAGCAAGCGAGCGAGCCAGATATGAGAGCGAGACAGATAAGAGAGCAAGCCAGACAAGTGAGCAAGCGTGCGAGCCAGATATGCTAGCGAGCAAGCCAGATAAGAGAGCGAGCCAGACAAGAGAGCAAGCGAGCGAGCCAGATATGAGAGCAAGCGAACCAGCCAGAAATGAGAGCGAGCGAGCCAGATATGAGAGCTAGCAAGACAAGAGAGAAAGCGAGCGAGCCAGATTTGAGAGCGAGCGAGCCAGATATGCGAGCGAGCCAGAGAAGAGAGCGAGCCAGACAAGAGAGCAAGCGAGCGAGCCAGATATGAGAAAAAGCGAGCGAGCCAGATATGAGAGCAAGCGAGCGAGCCAGATATGAGAGCAAGCGAGCGAGCCGGATATGAGAGCAAGCGAGCAAGCCAGATATGAGAGCAAGCGAGCGAGCCAGATTTGAGAGCGAGCGAGCCAGATATGCGAGCGAGCCAGATATGAGAGCAAGCGAGCAAGCCAGATATGAGAGCAAGCGAGCGAGCCGGATTTGAGAGCGAGCGAGCCAGATATGCGAGCGAGCCAGATAAGAGAGTGAGCCAGACAAGAGAGCAAGCGAGCGAGCCAGATATGAGAGCGATCGAGCCAGATAAGAGAGCAAGCGTGCGAGCCAGATATGCTAGCGAGCAAGCCAGATAAGAGAGCGAGCCAGACAAGAGAGCAAGCGAGCGAGCCAGATATGAGAGCAAGCGAGCCAGCCAGATATGAGAGCGAGCGAGCCAGATAAGAGAGCGAGCAAGACAAGAGAGCAAGCGAGCTAGCCAGATATGAGAGCAAGCGAGCGAGCCAGATTTGAGAGAGAGCGAGCCAGATATGCGAGCGAGCCAAATAAGAGAGCGAGCCAGACAAGAGAGCAAGCGAGCGAGCCAAATATGAGAGCATGCGAGCGAGCCGAATATGAGAGCAAGCGAGCAAGCCAGATATGAGAGTGAGCAAGCAAGCCAGATATGAGAGCAAGCGAGCGAGCCAGATATGCAAACGAGCCATAAAAGAGAGAGACAGACAAGAGAGCAAGCGAGCGAGCCAGATATGAGAGCAAGCGAACCAGCCAGAAATGAGAGCAAGCGAGCGAGCCAAATGTGAGAGCGAGCGAGCCAGATATGCGAGCGAGCCAGATATGTGAGCGAGCCAGATAAGAGAGCGAGCCAGACAAGAGAGCAAGCGAGAAAGCCAGATATGAGAGCGAGCGAGCCAGACATGAGAGCAAGCGAGCGAGCCAGACATGAGAGCAAGCGAGCGAGCCAGATATGAAAGCGAGCGAGCCAGATAAGAGAGCAAGCCAGACAAGAGAGCAAGCGTGCGAGCCAGATATGCTAGCGAGCAAACCAGATAAGAGAGCGAGCGAGACAAGAGAGCAAGCAAGCGAGCCAGATATGAGAGCAAGCGAGCCAGCCAGATATGAGAGCAAGCGAGCGAGCCAGATTTGAGAGCGATCGAGCCAGATATGCGAGCGAGCCAGATAAGAGAGCGAGCCAGACAAGAGAGCAAGCGAGCGAGCCAGATATGAGAGCAAGCGAGCGAGCTGGATATGAGAGCAAGCGAGCAAGCCAGATATGAGAGCAAGCGAGCGAGACAGATTTGACAGCGAGCGAGACAGATATGCGAGCGAGCCATAAAAGAGAGCGAGCCAGACAAGAGAGCAAGCGAGCGAGCCAGATATGAGAGCAAGCGAGCGAGCCAGATATGAGAGCAAGCGAGCGAGCCAGATTTGAGAGCGAGCAAGCCAGATATGAGAGCAAGCGAGCGAGCCAGATTTGAGAGCGAGCGAGCCAGATATGCGAGCGAGCCATAAAAGAGAGCGAGACAGACAAGAGAGCAAGCGAGCGAGCCAGATATGAGAGCAAGCGAGCCAGCCAGAAATGAGAGCAAGCGAGCCAGCCAGATGTGAGAGTGAGCGAGCCAGATATGCGAGCAAGCCAGATAAGAGAGCGAGCCAGACAAGAGAGCAAGCGAGAAAGCCAGATATGAGAGCGAGCGAGCCAGACATGAGAGCAAGCGAGCGAGCCAGATATAAGTGAGGGCGATTGAGCCAGATAAGAGAGCAAGCGTGCGAGCCAGATATGCTAGCGAGCAAGCCAGATAAGAGAGCGAGCCAGACAAGAGAGCAAGCGAGCGAGCCAGATATGAGAGCAAGCGAGCGAGCCAGATGTGAGAGCGAGACAGATAAGAGAGCAAGCCAGACAAGAGAGCAAGCGTGCGAGCCAGATATGCTAGCGAGCAAGCCAGATAAGAGAGCGAGCCAGACAAGAGAGCAAGCGAGCGAGCCAGATATGAGAGCAAGCGAACCAGCCAGATATGAGAGCGAGCGAGCCAGATATGAGAGCGAGCAAGACAAGAGAGAAAGCGAGCTAGCCAAATATGAGAGCAAGAGAGCGAGCCAGATTTGAGAGCGAGCGAGCCAGATATGCGAGCGAGCCAGATAAGAGAGCGAGCCAGACAAGAGAGCAAGCGAGCGAGCCAGATATGAGAAAAAGCGAGCGAGCCAGATATGAGAGCAAGCGAGCGAGCCAGATATGAGAGCAAGCGAGCAAGCCAGATATGAGAGCAAGCGAGCAAGCCAGATTTGAGAGCGAGCGAGCCAGATATGCGAGCGAGCCAGATAAGAGAGTGAGCCAGACAAGAGAGCAAGCGAGCGAGCCAGATATGAGAGTATGCGAGCGAGCCAAATATGAGAGCAAGCGAGCAAGCCAGATATGAGAGCGAGCGAGCCAGACATGAGAGCGAGCGAGCCAGATATGAGAGCCAGATAAGAGAGCGAGCCAGACAAGAGAGCAAGCGAGCAAGCCAGATGTGAGAGCAAGCTAGCCAGATATGCGAGCGAGCCTTAAAAGAGAGCGAGACAGACAAGAGAGCAAGCGAGCGAGCCAGATATGAGAGCGAGCTAGCAAGGCAGATATAAGAGCGAGCCACATAAGAGAGCGAGCCAGACAAGAGAGCAAGTGAGCCAGATATGAGAGCAAGCGAGCCAGCTAGATGTGAGAGCGAGCAAGCCAGATATGCGAGCGAGCCAGATAAGAGAGCGAGCCAGACAAGAGAGCAAGCGAGCGAGCCAGATATGAGAGCAAGCGAGCGAGCCGGATATGAGAGCAAGCGAGCAAGCCAGATATGAGAGCAAGCGAGCGAGCCAGATTTGAGAGCGAGCGAGCCAGATATGCGAGCGAGCCATAAAAGAGAGCGAGACAGACAAGAGAGCAAGCGAGCGAGCCAGATATGAGAGCAAGCGAGCCAGCCAGAAATGAGAGCAAGCGAGCCAGCCAGATGTGAGAGCGAGCGAGCCAGGTATGCGAGCGAGCCAGATATGAGAGCAAGCGAGCCAGCTAGATGTGAGAGCGAGCGAGCCAGGTATGCGAGCGAGCCAGATAAGAGAGCGAGCCAGACAAGAGAGCAAGCGAGAAAGCCAGATATGAGAGCGAGCCAGACATGAGAGCAAGCGAGCGAGCCAGATATGAGAGCGAGCGAGCCAGATAAGAGAGCAAGCCAGACAAGAGAGCAAGCGTGCGAGCCAGATATGCTAGCGAGCAAGCCAGATAAGAGAGCGAGCCAGACAAGAGAGCAAGCGAGCGAGCCAGATATGAGAGCAAGCGAGACAGCCAGATATGAGAGCGTGCGAGCCAGATAAGAGAGCGAGCAAGACAAGAAAGCAAGCGAGCTAGCCAGATATGAGAGCAAGCGAGCGAGCCAGATCTGAGAGCGAGCGAGCCAGATATGCGAGCGAGCCAGATAAGAGAGCGAGCCAGACAAGAGAGCAAGCGAGCGAGCCAGATATGAGAGCAAGCGAGCGAGCCGAATATGAGAGCAAGTGAGCAAGCCAGATATGAGAGCAAGCGAGTGAGCCAGATATGCAAACGAGCCATAAAAGAGAGTGAGACAGAAGAGAGCAAGCGAGCGAGCCAGATATGAGAGCAAGCGAGCCAGACAGAAATGAGAGCAAGCGAGCCAGCCAGATGTGAGAGCGAGCGAGTCAGATATGCGAGCGAGCCAGATATGCGAGCGAGCCAGATAAGAGAGCGAGCCAGACAAGAGAGCAAGCGAGTGAGCCAGATATGAGAGCAAGCGAGCCAGCCAGATATGAGAGCGAGCGAGCCAGATAAGAGAGCGAGCAAGACAAGAGAGCAAGCGAGCTAGCCAGATATGAGAGCAAGCGAGCGAGCCAGATTTGAGAGCGAGCGAGCCAGATATGCGAGCGAGCCAGATAAGAGAGCGTGCCAGACAAGAGAGCAAGCGAGCGAGCCAGATATGAGAGCAAGTGAGCGAGCCGAATATGAGAGCAAGCGAGCAAGCCAGATATGAGAGTGAGCGAGCAAGCCAGATATGAGAGCAAGCGAGCGAGCCAGATATGCAAACGAGCCATAAAAGAGAGTGAGACAGACAAGAGAGCAAGCGAGCAAGCCAGATATGAGAGCAAGCGAGCCAGACAGAAATGAGAGCAAGCGAGCCAGCCAGATGTGAGAGCGAGCGAGTCAGATATGCGAGCGAGCCAGATATGCGAGCGAGCCAGATAAGAGAGCGAGCCAGACAAGAGAGCAAGCGAGAAAGCCAGATATGAGAGCGAGCGAGCCAGACATGAGAGCAAGCGAGCGAGTCAGACTTGAGAGCAAGCGAGCGAGCCAGATATGAAAGCGAGCGAGCCAGATAAGAGAGCAAGCCAGACAAGAGAGCAAGCGTGCGAGCCAGATATGCTAGCGAGCAAACCAGATAAGAGAGCGAGCCAGACAAGAGAGCAAGCGAGCGAGCCAGATATGAGAGCAAGCGAGCCAGCCAGATATGAGAGCGAGCGAGCCAGATAAGAGAGCGAGCAAGACAAGAGAGCAAGCGAGCTAGCCAGATATGAGAGCAAGCGAGCGAGCCAGATTTGAGAGCGAGCGAGCCAGATATGCGAACGAGCCAGATAAGAGAGCGAGTCAGACAAGAGAGCAAGCGAGCAAGCCAGATATGAGAGCAACAAGCGAGCCGGATATGAGAGCAAGCGAGCAAGCCAGATATGAGAGCAAGCGAGCGAGACAGATTTGAGAGCGAGCGAGACAGATATGCGAGCGAGCCATAAAAGAGAGCGAGCCAGACAAGAGAGCAAGCGAGCGAGCCAGATATGAGAGCAAGTGAGCGATCCAGATTTGAGAGCGAGCAAGCCAGATATGAGAGCAAGCGAGCGAGCCAGATTTGAGAGCGAGCGAGCCAGATATGCGAGCGAGCAATAAAAGAGAGCGAGACAGACAAGAGAGCAAGCGAGCGAGCCAGATATGAGAGCAAGCGAGCCAGCAAGAAATGAGAGCAAGCGAGCCAGCCAGATGTGAGAGCGAGCGAGCCAGATATGCGAGCAAGTCAGATAAGAGAGCGAGCCAGACAAGAGAGCAAGCGAGAAAGCCAGATATGAGAGCGAGCGAGCCAGACATGAGAGCAAGCGAGCAAGCCAGATATGAGAGCGATCGAGCCAGATAAGAGAGCAAGCGTGCGAGCCAGATATGCTAGCGAGCAAGCCAGATAAGAGAGCGAGCCAGACAAGAGAGCAAGCGAGCGAACCAAATATGAGAGCAAGCGAGCGAGCCAGATATGAGAGCGAGACAGATAAGAGAGCAAGCCAGACAAGTGAGCAAGCGTGCGAGCCAGATATGCTAGCGAGCAAGCCAGATAAGAGAGCGAGCCAGACAAGAGAGCAAGCGAGCGAGCCAGATATGAGAGCAAGCGAACCAGCCAGAAATGAGAGCGAGCGAGCCAGATATGAGAGCTAGCAAGACAAGAGAGAAAGCGAGCGAGCCAGATTTGAGAGCGAGCGAGCCAGATATGCGAGCGAGCCAGAGAAGAGAGCGAGCCAGACAAGAGAGCAAGCGAGCGAGCCAGATATGAGAAAAAGCGAGCGAGCCAGATATGAGAGCAAGCGAGCGAGCCAGATATGAGAGCAAGCGAGCGAGCCGGATATGAGAGCAAGCGAGCAAGCCAGATATGAGAGCAAGCGAGCGAGCCAGATATGCAAACGAGCCATAAAAGAGAGTGAGACAGACAAGAGAGCAAGCGAGCAAGCCAGATATGAGAGCAAGCGAGCCAGACAGAAATGAGAGCAAGCGAGCCAGCCAGATGTGAGAGCGAGCGAGTCAGATATGCGAGCGAGCCAGATATGCGAGCGAGCCAGATAAGAGAGCGAGCCAGACAAGAGAGCAAGCGAGAAAGCCAGATATGAGAGCGAGCGAGCCAGACATGAGAGCAAGCGAGCGAGTCAGACTTGAGAGCAAGCGAGCGAGCCAGATATGAAAGCGAGCGAGCCAGATAAGAGAGCAAGCCAGACAAGAGAGCAAGCGTGCGAGCCAGATATGCTAGCGAGCAAACCAGATAAGAGAGCGAGCCAGACAAGAGAGCAAGCGAGCGAGCCAGATATGAGAGCAAGCGAGCCAGCCAGATATGAGAGCGAGCGAGCCAGATAAGAGAGCGAGCAAGACAAGAGAGCAAGCGAGCTAGCCAGATATGAGAGCAAGCGAGCGAGCCAGATTTGAGAGCGAGCGAGCCAGATATGCGAACGAGCCAGATAAGAGAGCGAGTCAGACAAGAGAGCAAGCGAGCAAGCCAGATATGAGAGCAACAAGCGAGCCGGATATGAGAGCAAGCGAGCAAGCCAGATATGAGAGCAAGCGAGCGAGACAGATTTGAGAGCGAGCGAGACAGATATGCGAGCGAGCCATAAAAGAGAGCGAGCCAGACAAGAGAGCAAGCGAGCGAGCCAGATATGAGAGCAAGTGAGCGATCCAGATTTGAGAGCGAGCAAGCCAGATATGAGAGCAAGCGAGCGAGCCAGATTTGAGAGCGAGCGAGCCAGATATGCGAGCGAGCAATAAAAGAGAGCGAGACAGACAAGAGAGCAAGCGAGCGAGCCAGATATGAGAGCAAGCGAGCCAGCAAGAAATGAGAGCAAGCGAGCCAGCCAGATGTGAGAGCGAGCGAGCCAGATATGCGAGCAAGTCAGATAAGAGAGCGAGCCAGACAAGAGAGCAAGCGAGAAAGCCAGATATGAGAGCGAGCGAGCCAGACATGAGAGCAAGCGAGCAAGCCAGATATGAGAGCGATCGAGCCAGATAAGAGAGCAAGCGTGCGAGCCAGATATGCTAGCGAGCAAGCCAGATAAGAGAGCGAGCCAGACAAGAGAGCAAGCGAGCGAACCAAATATGAGAGCAAGCGAGCGAGCCAGATATGAGAGCGAGACAGATAAGAGAGCAAGCCAGACAAGTGAGCAAGCGTGCGAGCCAGATATGCTAGCGAGCAAGCCAGATAAGAGAGCGAGCCAGACAAGAGAGCAAGCGAGCGAGCCAGATATGAGAGCAAGCGAACCAGCCAGAAATGAGAGCGAGCGAGCCAGATATGAGAGCTAGCAAGACAAGAGAGAAAGCGAGCGAGCCAGATTTGAGAGCGAGCGAGCCAGATATGCGAGCGAGCCAGAGAAGAGAGCGAGCCAGACAAGAGAGCAAGCGAGCGAGCCAGATATGAGAAAAAGCGAGCGAGCCAGATATGAGAGCAAGCGAGCGAGCCAGATATGAGAGCAAGCGAGCGAGCCGGATATGAGAGCAAGCGAGCAAGCCAGATATGAGAGCAAGCGAGCGAGCCAGATTTGAGAGCGAGCGAGCCAGATATGCGAGCGAGCCAGATATGAGAGCAAGCGAGCAAGCCAGATATGAGAGCAAGCGAGCGAGCCGGATTTGAGAGCGAGCGAGCCAGATATGCGAGCGAGCCAGATAAGAGAGTGAGCCAGACAAGAGAGCAAGCGAGCGAGCCAGATATGAGAGTAAGCGAGCGAGCCAGATATGAGAGCAAGCGAGCAAGCCAGATATGAGAGCGAAGTGAGCCAGACATGAGAGCGAGCGAACCAGATATGCGAGCGAGCCAGATAAGAGAGCGAGCCAGACAAGAGAGCAAGCGAGCGAGCCAGATGTGAGAGCAAGCTAGCCAGATTTGCGAGCGAGCCATAAAAGAGAGCGAGACAGACAAGAGAGCAAGCGAGCGAGCCAGATATGAGAGCGAGCTAGCAAGGCAGATATAAGAGCGAGCCACATAAGAGAGCGAGCCAGACAAGAGAGCAAGCGAGCCAGATATGAGAGCAAGCGAGCCAGCTAGATGTGAGAGCGAGCGAGCCAGGTATGCGAGCGAGCCAGATAAGAGAGCGAGCCAGACAAGAGAGCAAGCGAGAAAACCAGATATGAGAGCGAGCCAGACATGAGAGCAAGCGAGCGAGCCAGATATGAGAGCGAGCGAGCCAGATAAAAGAGCAAGCCAGAAAAGAGAGCAAGCGTGCGAGCCAGATATGCTAGCGAGCAAGCCAGATAAGAGAGCGAGCCAGACAAGAGAGCAAGCGAGCGAGCCAGATATGAGAGCAAGCGAGCCAGTCAGATATGAGAGCGAGCGAGCCAGATAAGAGAGCGAGCAAGACAAGAGAGCAAGCGAGCTAGCCAGATATGAGAGCAAGCGAGCGAGCCAGATTTGAGAGCGAGCGAGCCAGGTATGCGAGCGAGCCAGATAAGAGAGCGAGCCAGACAAGAGAGCAAGCGAGAAAACCAGATATGAGAGCGAGCCAGACATGAGAGCAAGCGAGCGAGCCAGATATGAGAGCGAGCGAGCCAGATAAAAGAGCAAGCCAGAAAGAGAGCAAGCGTGCGAGCCAGATATGCTAGCGAGCAAGCCAGATAAGAGAGCGAGCCAGACAAGAGAGCAAGCGAGCGAGCCAGATATGAGAGCAAGCGAGCCAGTCAGATATGAGAGCGAGCGAGCCAGATAAGAGAGCGAGCAAGACAAGAGAGCAAGCGAGCTAGCCAGATATGAGAGCAAGCGAGCGAGCCAGATTTGAGAGCGAGCGAGCCAGATATGCGAGCGAGCCAGATAAGAGAGCGAGCCAGACAAGAGAGCAAGCGAGCGTGCCAGATATGAGAGCAAGCGAGCGAGCCGAATATGAGAGCAAGCGAGCAAGCCAGATATGAGAGTGAGCGAGCAAGACAGATATGAGAGCAAGCGAGCGAGCCAGATATGCAAACGAGCCATAAAAGAGAGTGAGACAGACAAGAGAGCATGCGAGCGAGCCAGATATTAGAGCAAGCGAGCCAGCCAGAAATGAGAGCAAGCGAGCCAGCCAGATGTGAGAGCGAGCGAGCCAGATATGCGAGCGAGCCAGATATGCAAGCGAGCCAGATAAGAGAGCGAGCCAGACAAGAGAGCAAGCGAGAAAGCCAGATATGAGAGCGAGCGAGCCAGACATGAGAGCAAGCGAGCGAGCCAGACATGAGAGCAAGCGAGCGAGCCAGATATGAAAGCGAGCGAGCCAGATAAGAGAGCAAGCCAGACAAGAGAGCAAGCGTGCGAGCCAGATATGCTAGCAAGCAAACCAGATAAGAGAGCGAGCCAGACAAGAGAGCAAGCGAGCGAGCCAGATATGAGAGAAAGCGAGCCAGCCAGATAAGAGAGCGAGCAAGACAAGAGAGCAAGCGAGCTAGCCAGATATGAGAGCAAGCGAGCGAGCCAGATTTGAGAGCGAGCGAGCCAGATATGCGAGCGGGCCAGATAAGAGAGCGAGCCCGACAAGAGAGCAAGAGAGCGAGCCAGATATGAGAGCAAGCGAGCGAGCTGGTTATGAGAGCAAGCGAGCAAGCCAGATATGAGAGCAAGCGAGCGAGACAGATTTGAGAGCGAGCGAGACAGATATGCGAGCGAGCCATAAAAGAGAGCGAGCCAGACAAGAGAGCAAGCGAGCGAGCCAGATATGAGAGCAAGCGAGCGAGCCAGATATGAGAGCAAGCGAGCGAGCCAGATTTGAGAGTGAGCAAGCCAGATATGAGAGCAAGCGAGCGAGCCAGATTTGAGAGCGAGCGAGCCAGCTATGCGAGCGAGCCATAAAAGAGAGCGAGACAGACAAGAGAGCAAGCGAGCGAGCCAGATATGAGAGCAAGCGAGCCAGCCAGAAAAGAGAGCAAGCGAGCCAGCCAGATGTGAGAGCGAGCGAGCCAGATATGCGAGCAAGCCAGATAAGAGAGCGAGCCAGACAAGAGAGCAAGCGAGAAAGCCAGATATGAGAGCGAGCGAGCCAGACATGAGAGCAAGCGAGCGAGCCAGATATGAGAGCGATCGAGCCAGATAAGAGAGCAAGCGTGCGAGCCAGATATGCTAGCGAGCAAGCCAGATAAGAGAGCGAGCCAGACAAGAGAGCAAGCGAGCGAGCCAGATATGAGAGCAAGCGAGCGAGCCAGATGTGAGAGCGAGACAGATAAGAGAGCAAGCCAGACAAGAGAGCAAGCGTGCGAGCCAGATATGCTAGCTAGCAAGCCAGATAAGAGAGCGAGCCAGACAAGAGAGCAAGCGAGCAAGCCAGATATGAGAGCAAGCGAACCAGCCAGATATGAGAGCGAGCGAGCCAGATAAGAGAGCGAGCAAGACAAGAGAGCAAGCTAGCTAGCCAGATATGAGAGCAAGCGAGCGAGCCAGACATGAGAGCGAGCGAGCCAGATATGCGAGCGAGCGAGCCAGATAAGAGAGCGAGCCAGACAAGAGAGCAAGCGAGCGAGCCAGATGTGAGAGCAAGCTAGCCAGATATGCGAGCGAGCCATAAAAGAGAGCGAGACAGACAAGAGAGCAAGCGAGCGAGCCAGATATGAGAGCGAGCTAGCAAGGCAGATATAAGAGCGAGCCATATAAGAGAGCGAGCCAGACAAGAGAGCAAGCGAGCCAGATATGAGAGCAAGCGAGCCAGCTAGATGTGAGAGCGAGCGAGCCAGATATGCGAGTGAGCCAGATAAGAGAGCGAGCCAGACAAGAGAGCAAGCGAGCGAGCCAGATATGAGAGCAAGCGAGCGAGCCGGATATGAGAGCAAGCGAGCAAGCCAGATATGAGAGCAAGCGAGCGAGCCAGATTTGAGAGCGAGCGAGCCAGATATGCGAGCGAGCCATAAAAGAGAGCGAGACAGACAAGAGAGCAAGCGAGCGAGCCAGATATGAGAGCAAGCGAGCCAGATAGAAATGAGAGCAAGCGAGCCAGCCAGATGTGAGAGCGAGCGAGCCAGGTATGCGAGCGAGCCAGATAAGAGAGCGAGCCAGACAAGAGAGCAAGCGAGAAAGCCAGATATGAGAGCGAGCCAGACATGAGAGCAAGCGAGCGAGCCAGATGTGAGAGAGAGCGAGTCAGATAAGAGAGCAAGCCAGACAAGAGAGCAAGCGTGCGAGCCAGATATGCTAGCGAGCAAGCCAGATATGAGAGCGAGCCAGACAAGAGAGCAAGCGAGCGAGCCAGATATGAGAGCAAGCGAGCCAGCCAGATATGAGAGCGAGCGAGCCAGATAAGAGAGCGAGCAAGACAAGAGAGCAAGCGAGCTAGCCAGATATGAGAGCAAGCGAGCGAGCCAGATTTGAGAGCGAGCGAGCCAGATATGCGAGCGAGCAATAAAAGAGAGCGAGACAGACAAGAGAGCAAGCGAGCGAGCCAGATATGAGAGCAAGCGAGCCAGCAAGAAATGAGAGCAAGCGAGCCAGCCAGATGTGAGAGCGAGCGAGCCAGATATGCGAGCAAGTCAGATAAGAGAGCGAGCCAGACAAGAGAGCAAGCGAGAAAGCCAGATATGAGAGTGAGCGAGCCAGACATGAGAGCAAGCGAGCAAGCCAGATATGAGAGCGATCGAGCCAGATAAGAGAGCAAGCGTGCGAGCCAGATATGCTAGCGAGCAAGCCAGATAAGAGAGCGAGCCAGACAAGAGAGCAAGCGAGCGAACCAAATATGAGAGCAAGCGAGCGAGCCAGATGTGAGAGCGAGACAGATAAGAGAGCAAGCCAGACAAGTGAGCAAGCGTGCGAGCCAGATATGCTAGCGAGCAAGCCAGATAAGAGAGCAAGCCAGACAAGAGAGCAAGCGAGCGAGCCAGATATGAGAGCAAGCGAACCAGCCAGATATGAGAGCGAGCGAGCCAGATAAGATAGCGAGCAAGACAAGAGAACAAGCGAGCTAGCCAGATATGAGAGCAAGCGAGCGAGCCAGATTTGAGAGCGAGCGAGCCAGATATGCGAGCGAGCCAGATAAGAGAGCGAGCCAGACAAGAGAGCAAGCGAGCGAGCCAGATATGAGAGCAAGCGAGCGAGCCGAATATGAGAGCAAGTGAGCAAGCCAGATATGAGAGTGAGCGAGCAAGCCAGATATGAGAGCAAGCGAGCGAGCCAGATATGCAAACGAGCCATAAAAGAGAGTGAGACAGAAGAGAGCAAGCGAGCGAGCCAGATATGAGAGCAAGCGAGCCAGACAGAAATGAGAGCAAGCGAGCCAGCCAGATGTGAGAGCGAGCGAGTCAGATATGCGAGCGAGCCAGATATGCGAGCGAGCCAGATAAGAGAGCGAGCCAGACAAGAGAGCAAGCGAGTGAGCCAGATATGAGAGCAAGCGAGCCAGCCAGATATGAGAGCGAGCGAGCCAGATAAGAGAGCGAGCAAGACAAGAGAGCAAGCGAGCTAGCCAGATATGAGAGCAAGCGAGCGAGCCAGATTTGAGAGCGAGCGTGCCAGATATGCGAGCGAGCCAGATAAGAGAGCGTGCCAGACAAGAGAGCAAGCGAGCGAGCCAGATATGAGAGCAAGTGAGCGAGCCGAATATGAGAGCAAGCGAGCAAGCCAGATATGAGAGTGAGCGAGCAAGCCAGATATGAGAGCAAGCGAGCGAGCCAGATATGCAAACGAGCCATAAAAGAGAGTGAGACAGACAAGAGAGCAAGCGAGCAAGCCAGATATGAGAGCAAGCGAGCCAGACAGAAATGAGAGCAAGCGAGCCAGCCAGATGTGAAAGCGAACGAGTCAGATATGCGAGCGAGCCAGATATGCGAGCGAGCCAGATAAGAGAGAGAGCCAGACAAGAGAGCAAGCGAGAAAGCCAGATATGAGAGCGAGCGAGCCAGACATGAGAGCAAGCGAGCGAGTCAGACATGAGAGCAAGCGAGCGAGCCAGATATGAAAGCGAGCGAGCCAGATAAGAGAGCAAGCCAGACAAGAGAGCAAGCGTGCGAGGCAGATATGCTAGCGAGCAAACCAGATAAGAGAGCGAGCCAGACAAGAGAGCAAGCGAGCGAGCCAGATATGAGAGCAAGCGAGCCAGCCAGATATGAGAGCGAGCGAGCCAGATAAGAGAGCGAGCAAGACAAGAGAGCAAGCGAGCTAGCCAGATATGAGAGCAAGCGAGCGAGCCAGATTTGAGAGCGAGCGAGCCAGATATGCGAACAAGCCAGATAAGAGAGCGAGTCAGACAAGAGAGCAAGCGAGCGAGCCAGATATGAGAGCAAGCGAGCGAGCCGGATATGAGAGCAAGCGAGCAAGCCAGATATGAGAGCAAGCGAGCGAGACAGATTTGAGAGCGAGCGAGACAGATATGCGAGCGAGCCATAAAAGAGAGCGAGCCAGACAAGAGAGCAAGCGAGCGAGCCAGATATGAGAGCAAGCGAGCGAGCCAGATATGAGAGCAAGCGAGCGAACCAGATTTGAGAGCGAGCAAGCCAGATATGAGAGCAAGCGAGCGAGCCAGATTTGAGAGCGAGCGAGCCAGATATGCGAGCGAGCAATAAAAGAGAGCGAGACAGACAAGAGAGCAAGCGAGCGAGCCAGATATGAGAGCAAGCGAGCCAGCAAGAAATGAGAGCAAGCGAGCCAGCCAGATGTGAGAGCGAGCGAGCCAGATATGCGAGCAAGTCAGATAAGAGAGCGAGCCAGACAAGAGAGCAAGCGAGAAAGCCAGATATGAGAGTGAGCGAGCCAGACATGAGAGCAAGCGAGCAAGCCAGATATGAGAGCGATCGAGCCAGATAAGAGAGCAAGCGTGCGAGCCAGATATGCTAGCGAGCAAGCCAGATAAGAGAGCGAGCCAGACAAGAGAGCAAGCGAGCGAACCAAATATGAGAGCAAGCGAGCGAGCCAGATGTGAGAGCGAGACAGATAAGAGAGCAAGCCAGACAAGTGAGCAAGCGTGCGAGCCAGATATGCTAGCGAGCAAGCCAGATAAGAGAGCAAGCCAGACAAGAGAGCAAGCGAGCGAGCCAGATATGAGAGCAAGCGAACCAGCCAGATATGAGAGCGAGCGAGCCAGATATGAGAGCGAGCAAGACAAGAGAGCAAGCGAGCGAGCCAGATTTGAGAGCGAGCCAGATATGCGAGCGAGCCAGAGAAGAGAGCGAGCCAGACAAGAGAGCAAGCGAGCGAGCCAGATATGAGAAAAAGCGAGCGAGCCAGATATGAGAGCAAGCGAGCGAGCCAGATATGAGAGCAAGCGAGCAAGCCAGATATGAGAGCAAGCAAGCGAGACAGATTTGAGAGCGAGCGAGCCAGATATGCGAGCGAGCCAGATAAGAGAGTGAGCCAGACAAGAGAGCAAGCGAGCGAGCCAGATATGAGAGTAAGCGAGCGAGCCAGATATGAGAGCAAGCGAGTAAGCCAGATATGAGAGCAAGCGAGCAAGCCAGATATGAGAGCGAAGCGAGCCAGACATGAGAGCGAGCGAGCCAGATATGCGAGCGAGCCAGATAAGAGAGCGAGCCAGACAAGAGAGCAAGCGAGCGAGCCAGATGTGAGAGCAAGCTAGCCAGATATGCGAGCGAGCCATAAAAGAGAGCGAGACAGACAAGAGAGCAAGCGAGCGAGCCAGATATGAGAGCGAGCTAGCAAGGCAGATATAAGAGCGAGCCAGATAAGAGAGCGAGCCAGACAAGAGAGCAAGCGAGCCAGATATGAGAGCAAGCGAGCCAGCTAGATGTGAGAGCGAGCGAGCCAGGTATGCGAGCGAGCCAGATAAGAGAGCGAGCCAGACAAGAGAGCAAGCGAGAAAGCCAGATATGAGAGCGAGCCAGACATGAGAGCAAGCGAGCGAGCCAGATATGAGAGCGAGCGAGCCAGATAAAAGAGCAAGCCAGAAAAGAGAGCAAGCGTGCGAGCCAGATATGCTAGCGAGCAAGCCAGATAAGAGAGCGAGCCAGACAAGAGAGCAAGCGAGCGAGCCAGATATGAGAGCAAGCGAGCCAGCCAGATATGAGAGCGAGCGAGCCAGATAAGAGAGCGAGCAAGACAAGAGAGCAAGCGAGCTAGCCAGATATGAGAGCAAGCGAGCGAGCCAGATTTGAGAGCGAGCGAGCCAGATATGCGAGCGAGCCAGATAAGAGAGCGAGCCAGACAAGAGAGCAAGCGAGCGTGCCAGATATGAGAGCAAGCGAGCGAGCCGAATATGAGAGCAAGCGAGCAAGCCAGATATGAGAGTGAGCGAGCATGCCAGATATGAGAGCAAGCGAGCGAGCCAGATATGCAACGAGCCATAAAAGAGAGTGAGACAGACAAGAGAGCAAGCGAGCGAGCCAGATATGAGAGCAAGCGAGCCAGCCAGAGATGAGAGCAAGCGAGCCAGCCAGATGTGAGAGCGAGCGAGCCAGATATGCGAGCGAGCCAGATATGCGAGCGAGCCAGATAAGAGAGCGAGCCAGACAAGAGAGCAAGCGAGAAAGCCAGATATGAGAGCGAGCCAGACATGAGAGCAAGCGAGCGAGCCAGACATGAGAGCAAGCGAGCGAGCCAGATATGAAAGCGAGCGAGCCAGATAAGAGAGCGAGCCAGACAAGAGAGCAAGCGAGCGAGCCAGATATGAGAGCAAGCGAGCCAGCCAGATATGAGAGCGAGCGAGCCAGATAAGAGAGCGAGCAAGACAAGAGAGCAAGCGAGCTAGCCACATTTGAGAGCAAGCGAGCGAGCCAGATGTGAGAGCGAGCGAGCAAGATATGCGAGCGAGCCAGATAAGAGAGCGAGCCAGATAAGAGAGCGAGCCAGACAAGAGAGCAGCGAGCAAGCCAGATGTGAGATAGAGCAAGCCAGATAAGAGAGCGAGCCAGACAATTAAGCAAGCGAGCGAGCCAGATATGAGAGCAAGAGAGCCAGATATGAGAGCAAGCGAGCGAGCCAGATATGAGAGCAAGCGAGCCAGCCAGATATGAGAGCGAGCGAGCCAGATAAGAGAGCGAGCAAGACAAGAGAGCAAGCGAGCTAGCTAGATATGAGAGCAAGCGAGCTAGCCAGATATGAGAGCAAGCGAGCGAGCCAGATTTGAGAGCGGGCGAGCCAGATATGCGAGCGAGTCAGATAAGAGAGCGAGCCAGACAAGAGAGCAAGCGAGCGAGCCAAAAATGAGAGCAAGCCAGATATGAGAGCGAGGGAGCCAGACATGAGAGCGAGCGAGTAAGATATGAAAGCGAGCGAGCCAGATATGAGAGCGAAGGAGCCAGACATGAGAGCAAGCGAGCGAGCCACATTTGAGAGCAAGCGAGCGAGCCAGATGTGAGAGCGAGCGAGCAAGATATGCGAGCGAGCCAGATAAGAGAGCGAGCCAGACAATTAAGCAAGTGAGCGAGCCAGATATGAGAGCAAGAGAGCCAGATATGAGAGCAAGCGAGCGAGCCGGATATGAGAGCAAGCGAGCCAGCCAGATGTGAGAGCGAGCGAGCCAGATATGCGAGCGAGCCAGATATGCGAGCGAGCCAGATAAGAGAGCGAGCCAGACAAGAGAGCAAGCGAGAAAGCCAGATATGAGAGCGAGCCAGACATGAGAGCAAGCGAGCGAGCCAGACATGAGAGCAAGCGAGCGAGCCAGATATGAAAGCGAGCGAGCCAGATAAGAGAGCGAGCCAGACAAGAGAGCAAGCGAGCGAGCCAGATATGAGAGCAAGCGAGCCAGCCAGATATGAGAGCGAGCGAGCCAGATAAGAGAGCGAGCAAGACAAGAGAGCAAGCGAGCTAGCCACATTTGAGAGCAAGCGAGCGAGCCAGATGTGAGAGCGAGCGAGCAAGATATGCGAGCGAGCCAGATAAGAGAGCGAGCCAGATAAGAGAGCGAGCCAGACAAGAGAGCAGCGAGCAAGCCAGATGTGAGATAGAGCAAGCCAGATAAGAGAGCGAGCCAGACAATTAAGCAAGCGAGCGAGCCAGATATGAGAGCAAGAGAGCCAGATATGAGAGCAAGCGAGCGAGCCAGATATGAGAGCAAGCGAGCCAGCCAGATATGAGAGCGAGCGAGCCAGATAAGAGAGCGAGCAAGACAAGAGAGCAAGCGAGCTAGCTAGATATGAGAGCAAGCGAGCTAGCCAGATATGAGAGCAAGCGAGCGAGCCAGATTTGAGAGCGGGCGAGCCAGATATGCGAGCGAGTCAGATAAGAGAGCGAGCCAGACAAGAGAGCAAGCGAGCGAGCCAAAAATGAGAGCAAGCCAGATATGAGAGCGAGGGAGCCAGACATGAGAGCGAGCGAGTAAGATATGAAAGCGAGCGAGCCAGATATGAGAGCGAAGGAGCCAGACATGAGAGCAAGCGAGCGAGCCACATTTGAGAGCAAGCGAGCGAGCCAGATGTGAGAGCGAGCGAGCAAGATATGCGAGCGAGCCAGATAAGAGAGCGAGCCAGACAATTAAGCAAGTGAGCGAGCCAGATATGAGAGCAAGAGAGCCAGATATGAGAGCAAGCGAGCGAGCCGGATATGAGAGCAAGCGAGCCAGCCAGATGTGAGAGCGAGCGAGCCAGATATGCGAGCGAGCCAGATATGCGAGCGAGCCAGATAAGAGAGCGAGCCAGACAAGAGAGCAAGCGAGAAAGCCAGATATGAGAGCGAGCCAGACATGAGAGCAAGCGAGCGAGCCAGACATGAGAGCAAGCGAGCGAGCCAGATATGAAAGCGAGCGAGCCAGATAAGAGAGCGAGCCAGACAAGAGAGCAAGCGAGCGAGCCAGATATGAGAGCAAGCGAGCCAGCCAGATATGAGAGCGAGCGAGCCAGATAAGAGAGCGAGCAAGACAAGAGAGCAAGCGAGCTAGCCACATTTGAGAGCAAGCGAGCGAGCCAGATGTGAGAGCGAGCGAGCAAGATATGCGAGCGAGCCAGATAAGAGAGCGAGCCAGATAAGAGAGCGAGCCAGACAAGAGAGCAGCGAGCAAGCCAGATGTGAGATAGAGCAAGCCAGATAAGAGAGCGAGCCAGACAATTAAGCAAGCGAGCGAGCCAGATATGAGAGCAAGAGAGCCAGATATGAGAGCAAGCGAGCGAGCCAGATATGAGAGCAAGCGAGCCAGCCAGATATGAGAGCGAGCGAGCCAGATAAGAGAGCGAGCAAGACAAGAGAGCAAGCGAGCTAGCTAGATATGAGAGCAAGCGAGCTAGCCAGATATGAGAGCAAGCGAGCGAGCCAGATTTGAGAGCGGGCGAGCCAGATATGCGAGCGAGTCAGATAAGAGAGCGAGCCAGACAAGAGAGCAAGCGAGCGAGCCAAAAATGAGAGCAAGCCAGATATGAGAGCGAGGGAGCCAGACATGAGAGCGAGCGAGTAAGATATGAAAGCGAGCGAGCCAGATATGAGAGCGAAGGAGCCAGACATGAGAGCAAGCGAGCGAGCCACATTTGAGAGCAAGCGAGCGAGCCAGATGTGAGAGCGAGCGAGCAAGATATGCGAGCGAGCCAGATAAGAGAGCGAGCCAGACAATTAAGCAAGTGAGCGAGCCAGATATGAGAGCAAGAGAGCCAGATATGAGAGCAAGCGAGCGAGCCGGATATGAGAGCAAGCGAGCAAGCCAGATATGAGAGCAAGCGAGCGAGACAGATATGCGAGCGAGCCATAAAAGAGAGCGAGCCAGACAAGAGAGCAAGTGAGCGAGCCAGATATGAGAGCAAGCAAGCGAGCCAGATATGAGAGCAAGCAAGCGAGCCAGATTTGAGAGCGAGCAAGCCAGATATGAGAGCAAGCGAGCGAGCCAGATTTGAGAGCGAGCGAGCCAGATATGCGAGCGAGCAATAAAAGAGAGCAAGACAGACAAGAGAGCAAGCGAGCGAGCCAGATATGAGAGCAAGCGAGCCAGCAAGAAATGAGAGCAAGCGAGCCAGCCAGATGTGAGAGCGAGCGAGCCAGATATGCGAGCAAGCCAGATAAGAGAGCGAGCCAGACAAGAGAGCAAGCGAGAAAGCCAGATATGAGAGCGAGCGAGCCAGACATGAGAGCAAGCGAGCAAGCCAGATATGAGAGCGATCGAGCCAGATAAGAGAGCAAGCGTGCGAGCCAGATATGCTAGCGAGCAAGCCAGATAAGAGAGCGAGCCAGACAAGAGAGCAAGCGAGCGAACCAGATATGAGAGCAAGCGAGCGAGCCAGATGTGAGAGCGAGACAGATAAGAGAGCAAGCCAGACAAGTGAGCAAGCGTGCGAGCCAGATATGCTAGCGAGCAAGCCAGATAAGAGAGCGAGCCAGACAAGAGAGCAAGCGAGCGAGCCAGATATGAGAGCAAGCGAACCAGCCAGATATGAGAGCGAGCGAGCCAGATATGAGAGTGAGCAAGACAAGAGAGAAAGCGAGCGAGCCAGATTTGAGAGCGAGCTAGCCAGATATGCGAGCGAGCCAGAGAAGAGAGCGAGCCAGACAAGAGAGCAAGCGAGCGAGCCAGATATGAGAAAAAGCGAGCGAGCCAGATATGAGAGCAAGCGAGCGAGCCAGATATGGGAGCAAGCGAGCAAGCCAGATATGAGAGCAAGCGAGCGAGCCAGATTTGAGAGCGAGCGAGCCAGATATGCGAGCGAGCCAGATAAGAGAGTGAGCCAGACAAGAGAGCAAGCGAGCGAGCCAGATATGAGAGTAAGCGAGCGAGCCAGTTATGAGAGCAAGCGAGCAAGCCAGATATGAGAGCGAAGCGAGCCAGACATGAGAGCGAGCGAGCCAGATATGCGAGCGAGCGAGCCAGATAAGAGAGCGAGCCAGACAAGAGATCAAGCGAGCGAGCCAGATGTGAGAGCAAGCTAGCCAGATATGCGAGCGAGCCATAAAAGAGAGCGAGACAGACAAGAGAGCAAGCGAGCGAGCCAGATATGAGAGCGAGCTAGCAAGGCAGATATAAGAGCGAGCCAGATAAGAAAGCGAGCCAGACAAGAGAGCAAGCGAGCCAGATATGAGAGCAAGCAAGACAGCTAGATTTGAGAGCGAGCGAGCCAGGTATGCGAGCAAGCCAGATAAGAGAGCGAGCCAGACAAGAGAGCAAGCGAGAAAGCCAGATATGAGAGCGAGCCAGACATGAGAGCAAGCGAGCGAGCCAGATATGAGAGCGAGCGAGCCAGATAAGAGAGCAAGCCAGACAAGAGAGCAAGCGTGCGAGCCAGATATGCTAGCGAGCAAGCCAGATAAGAGAGCGAGCCAGACAAGAGAGCAAGCGAGCGAGCCAGATATGAGAGCAAGCGAGCCAGCCAGATATGAGAGCGAGCGAACCAGATAAGAGAGCGAGCAAGACAAGAGAGCAAGCGAGTTAGCCAGATATGAGAGCAAGCGAGCGAGCCAGATTTGAGAGCGAGCGAGCCAGATATGCGAGCGAGCCAGATAAGAGAGCGAGCCAGACAAGAGAGCAAGCGAGCGTGCCAGATATGAGAGCAAGCGAGCGAGCCGAATATGAGAGCAAGCGAGCAAGCCAGATATGAGAGTGAGCGAGCATGCCAGATATGAGAGCAAGCGAGCGAGCCAGAAATGCAAACGAGCCATAAAAGAGAGTGAGACAGACAAGAGAGCAAGCGAGCCAGCCAGAGATGAGAGCAAGCGAGCCAGCCAGATGTGAGAGCGAGCGAGCCAGATATGCGAGCGAGCCAGATATGCGAGCGAGCCAGATAAGAGAGCGAGCCAGACAAAAGAGCAAGCGAGAAAGCCAGATATGAGAGCGAGCCAGACATGAGAGCAAGCGAGCGAGCCAGACATGAGAGCAAGCGAGCAAGCCAGATATGAAAGCGAGCGAGCCAGATAAGAGAGCGAGCCAGACAAGAGAGCAAGCGAGCGAGCCAGATATGAGAGCAAGCGAGCCAGCCAGATATGAGAGCGAGCGAGCCAGATAAGAGAGCGAGCAAGACAAGAGAGCAAGCGAGCTAGCCACGTTTGAGAGCAAGCGAGCGAGCCAGATGTGAGAGCGAGCGAGCAAGATATGCGAGCGAGCCAGATAAGAGAGCGAGCCAGATAAGAAAGTGAGCCAGACAAGAGAGCAAGCGAGCGAGCCAGATATGAGAGCAAGCGAGCCAGCCAGATATGAGAGCGAGCGAGCCAGATAAGAGAGCAAGCAAGACAAGAGAGCAAGCGAGCTAGCCAGATATGAGAGCAAGCGAGCGAGCCAGATTTGAGAGCGAGCCAGATATGCGAGCAAGCCAGATAAGAGAGCGAGCCAGACAAGAGAGCAAGCGAGCGTGCCAGATATGAGAGCAAGCGAGCGAGCCGAATATGAGAGCAAGCGAGCAAGCCAGATATGAGAGTGAGCGAGCATGCCAGATATGAGAGCAAGCGAGCGAGCCAGATATGCAACGAGCCATAAAAGAGAGTGAGACAGACAAGAGAGCAAGCGAGCGAGCCAGATATGAGAGCAAGCGAGCCAGCCAGAGATGAGAGCAAGCGAGCCAGCCAGATGTGAGAGCGAGCGAGCCAGATATGCGAGCGAGCCAGATAAGAGAGCGAGCCAGACAAGAGAGCAAGCGAGAAAGCCAGATATGAGAGCGAGCCAGACATGAGAGCAAGCGAGCGAGCCAGACATGAGAGCAAGCGAGCGAGCCAGATATGAAAGCGAGCGAGCCAGATAAGAGAGCGAGCCAGACAAGAGAGCAAGCGAGCGAGCCAGATATGAGAGCAAGCGAGCCAGCCAGATATGAGAGCGAGCGAGCCAGATAAGAGATCGAGCAAGACAAGAGAGCAAGCGAGCTAGCCACATTTGAGAGCAAGAGAGCGAGCCAGATGTGAGAGCGAGCGAGCAAGATATGCGAGCGAGCCAGATAAGAGAGCGAGCCAGATAAGAGAGCGAGCCAGACAAGAGAGCAGCGAGCAAGCCAGATGTGAGAGAGAGCAAGCCAGATAAGAGAGCGAGCCAGACAATTAAGCAAGCGAGCGAGCCAGATATGAGAGCAAGAGAGCCAGATATGAGAGCAAGCGAGCGAGCCAGATATGAGAGCAAGCGAGCGAGCCAGATATGAGAGCGAGCGAGCCAGATAAGAGAGCGAGCAAGACAAGAGAGCAAGCGAGCTAGCTAGATATGAGAGCAAGCGAGCTAGCCAGATATGAGAGCAAGCGAGCGAGCCAGATTTGAGAGCGAGCGAGCCAGATATGCGAGCGAGTCAGATAAGAGAGCGAGCCAGACAAGAGAGCAAGCGAGCGAGCCAGATATGAGAGCAAGCCAGATATGAGAGCGAGGGAGCCAGACATGAGAGCGAGCGAGTAAGATATGAAAGCGAGCGAGCCAGATATGAGAGCGAAGGAGCCAGACATGAGAGCAAGCGAGCGAGCCACATTTGAGAGCAAGCGAGCGAGCCAGATGTGAGAGCAAGCGAGCAAGATATGCGAGCGAGCCAGATAAGAGAGCGAGCCAGACAATTAAGCAAGCGAGCGAGCCAGATATGAGAGCAAGAGAGCCAGATATGAGAGCAAGCGAGCTAGCCGGATATGAGAGCAAGCGAGCAAGCCAGATATGAGAGCAAGCGAGCGAGACAGATTTGAGAGCGAGCGAGACAGATATGCGAGCGAGCCATAAAAGAGAGCGAGCCAGACAAGAGAGCAAGCGAGCTAGCCAGATATGAGAGCAAGCAAGCGAGCCAGATATGAGAGCAAGTGAGCGAGCCAGATTTGAGAGCGAGCAAGCCAGATATGAGAGCAAGCGAGCGAGCCAGATTTGAGAGCGAGTGAGCCAGATATGCGAGCGAGCAATAAAAGAGAGCAAGACAGACAAGAGAGCAAGCGAGCGAGCCAGATATGAGAGCAAGCGAGCCAGCAAGAAATGAGAGCAAGCGAGCCAGCCAGATGTGAGAGCGAGCGAGCCAGACATGCGAGCAAGCCAGATAAGAGAGCGAGCCAGACAAGAGAGCAAGCGAGAAAGCCAGATATGAGAGCGAGCGAGCCAGACATGAGAGCAAGCGAGCAAGCCAGATATGAGAGCGATCGAGCCAGATAAGAGAGCAAGCGTGCGAGCCAGATATACTAGCGAGCAAGCCAGATAAGAGAGCGAGCCAGACAAGAGAGCAAGCGAGCGAACCAGATATGAGAGCAAGCGAGCGAGCCAGATGTGAGAGCGAGCCAGATAAGAAAGCGAGCCAGACAAGAGAGCAAGCGAGCCAGATATGAGAGCAAGCGAGCCAGCTAGATTTGAGAGCGAGCGAGCCAGGTATGCGAGCGAGCCAGATAAGAGAGCGAGCCAGACAAGAGAGCAAGCGAGAAAGCCACATATGAGAGCGAGCCAGACATGAGAGCAAGCGAGCGAGCCAGATATGAGAGCAAGCGAGCCAGATAAGAGAGCAAGCCAGACAAGAGAGCAAGCGTGCGAGCCAGATATGCTAGCGAGCAAGCCAGATAAGAGAGCGAGCCAGACAAGAGAGCAAGCGAGCGAGCCAGATATGAGAGCAAGCGAGCCAGCCAGATATGAGAGCGAGCGAGCCAGATAAGAGAGCGAGCAAGACAGGAGAGCAAGCGAGCTAGCCAGATATGAGAGCAAGCGAGCGAGCCAGATTTGAGAGCGAGCGAGCCAGATATGAGAGCGAGCCAGATAAGAGAGCCAGCCAGACAAGAGAGCAAGCGAGCGTGCCAGATATGAGAGCAAGCGAGCGAGCCGAATATGAGAGCAAGCGAGCAAGCCAGATATGAGAGTGAGCGAGCATGCCAGATATGAGAGCAAGCGAGCGAGCCAGAAATGCAAACGAGCCATAAAAGAGAGTGAGACAGACAAGAGAGCAAGCGAGCGAGCCAGATATGAGAGCAAGCGAGCCAGCCAGAGATGAGAGCAAGCGAGCCAGCCAGATGTGAGAGCGAGCAAGCCAGATATGCGAGCGAGCCAGATAAGAGAGCGAGCCAGACAAAAGAGCAAGCGAGAAAGCCAGATATGAGAGCGAGCCAGACATGAGAGCAAGCGAGCGAGCCAGACATGAGAGCAAGCGAGCGAGCCAGATATGAAAGCGAGCGAGCCAGATAAGAGAGCGAGCCAGACAAGAGAGCAAGCGAGCGAGCCAGATATGAGAGCAAGCGAGCCAGCCAGATATGAGAGCGAGCGAGCCAGATAAGAGAGCGAGCAAGACAAGAGAGCAAGCGAGCTAGCCACATTTGAGAGCAAGCGAGCGAGCCAGATGTGAGAGCGAGCGAGCAAGATATGCGAGCGAGCCAGATAAGAGAGCGAGCCAGATAATAGAGCGAGCCAGACAAGAGAGCAGCGAGCAAGCCAGATGTGAGAGAGAGCAAGCCAGATAAGAGAGCGAGCCAGACAATTAAGCAAGCGAGCGAGCCAGATATGAGAGCAAGAGAGCCAGATATGAGAGCAAGCGAGCAAGCCAGATATGAGAGCAAGCGAGCCAGCCAGATATGAGAGCGAGCGAGCCAGATAAGAGAGCGAGCAAGACAAGAGAGCAAGCGAGCTAGCCAGATATGAGAGCAAGCGAGCTAGCCAGATATGAGAGCAAGCGAGCGAGCCAGATTTGAGAGCGAGCGAGCCAGATATGCGAGCGAGTCAGATAAGAGAGCGAGCCAGACAAGAGAGCAAGCGAGCGAGCCAGATATGAGAGCAAGCCAGATATGAGAGCGAGGGAGCCAGACATGAGAGCGAGCGAGTAAGATATGAAAGCGAGCGAGCCAGATATGAGAGCGAACGAGCCAGACATGAGAGCAAGCGAGCGAGCCACATTTGAGAGCAAGCGAGCGAGCCAGATGTGAGAGCGAGCGAGCAAGATATGCGAGCGAGCCAGATAAGAGAGCGAGCCAGACAATTAAGCAAGCGAGCGAGCCAGATATGAGAGCAAGAGAGCCAGATATGAGAGCAAGCGAGCGAGCCAGATATGAGAGCAAGCGAGCCAGCCAGATATGAGAGCGAGCGAGCCAGATAAGAGAGCGAGCAAGACAAGAGAGCAAATGAGCTAGCCAGATATGAGTGCAAGCGAGCTAGCCAAATATGAGAGCAAGCAAGCGAGCCAGATTTGAGAGTGAGCGTGCAAGATATGCGAGCGAGCCAGATAAGAGAGCGAGCCAGACAAGAGAGCAAGCGAGCGAGCCAGATATGACAGCGAGCGAGCCAGACATAAGACGGAGCGAGTAAGATATGAGAGCGAGCGAACCAGATATGCGAGCGAGCAAGCGAGCGAGCCAGATGTGAGAGCGAGCGAGCCAGATATGCGAGCGAGCCATAAAAGAGAGCGAGACAGACAAGAGAGCAAGCGAGCGAGCCAGATATGAGAGCAAGCTAGCAAGCCAGATATGAGAGCGAGCCAGATAAGAGAGCGAGCCAGACAAGAGAGCAAGCGAGCGAGACAAATATGAGAGCAAGCGAGCCAGCTAGATGTGAGAGCGAGCGAGCCAGATATGTGAGCAAGCCAGATAAGAGAGCGAGCCAGACAAGAGAGCAAGCGAGCGAGCCAGATATGAGAGCAAGCGAGCGAGCCAGATATGAGAGCGAGCGAGCCAGATAAGAGAGCAAGCCAGACAAGAGAGCAAGCGTGCAAGCCAGATATGCTAGCGAGCAAGCCAGATAAGAGAGCGAGCCAGAAAAGAGAGCAAGCGAGCGAGCCGGATATGAGAGCAAGCGAACCAGCCAGATATGAGAGCGAGCGAGCCAGATAAGAGAGCGAGCAAGACAAGAGAGAAAGCGAGCTAGCCAAATATGAGAGCAAGCCAGATATGAGAGCGAGCGAGCCAGATATGCGAGCGAGCCAGATAAGAGAGCGAGCCAGACAAGAGAGCAAGCGAGCGAGCCAGATATGAGAACAAGCGAGCGAGCCAGATATGAAAGCAAGCGAGCGAGCCAGATATGAGAGCAAGCCAGATATGAGAGCAAGCGAGCAAGCCAGATATGAGAGCGAGCGAGCCAGACATGAGAGCGAGCGAGCCAGAAATGCGAGCGACCGAGCCAGATAAGAGAGCGAGCCAGACAAGAGAGCAAGCGAGCGAGCCAGATGTGAGAGCAAGGGAGCCAGATATGCGAGCGAGCCATAAAAGAGAGCGAGACAGACAAGAGAGCAAGCGAGCGAGCCAGATATGAGAGCAAGCTAGCAAGGCAGATATAAGAGCGAGCCAGATAAGAAAGCGAGCCAGACAAGAGAGCAAGCGAGCCAGATATGAGAGCAAGGGAGCCAGCTAGATGTGAGAGCGAGCGAGCCAGGTATGAGAGCGAGCCAGATAAGAGAGCGAGCCAGACAAGAGAGCAAGCGAGAAAGCCAGATATGAGAGCGAGCAAGCCAGACATGAGAGCAAGCGAGCGAGCCAGATATGAGAGAGAGCGAGCCAGATAAGAGAGCAAGCCAGACAAGAAAGCAAGCGTGCAAGCCAGATATGCTAGCGAGCTAGCCAGATAAGAGAGCGAGCCAGACAAGAGAGCAAGCGAGCAAGCCAGATATGAGAGCAAGCGAGCCAGTCAGATATGAGAGCGAGCGAGCCAGATAAGAGAGCGAGCCAGACAAGAGAGCAAGCGAGCGAGCCAGATGTGAGAGCAAGGGAGCCAGATATGCGAGCGAGCTATAAAAGAGAGCGAGACAGACAAGAGAGCAAGCGAGCGAGCCAGATATGAGAGCAAGCTAGCAAGGCAGATATAAGAGCGAGCCAGATAAGAAAGCGAGCCAGACAAGAGAGCAAGTGAGCCACATATGAGAGCAAGGGAGCCAGCTAGATGTGAGAGCGAGCGAGCCAGGTATGAGAGCAAGCCAGATAAGAGAGCGAGCCAGACAAGAGAGCAAGCGAGAAAGCCAGATATGAGAGCGAGCGAGCCAGACATGAGAGCAAGCGAGCGAGCCAGATATGAGAGCGAGCGAGCCAGATAAGAGAGCGAGCAAGACAAGAGAGCAAGCGAGCTAGCCAGATATGAGAGCAAGCGAGCAAGCCAGATATGAGAGCAAGCGAGCGAGCCAGATTTGGGAGCGAGCGAGCCAGATATGCGAGCGAGCCAGATAAGAGAGTGAGCCAGACAAGAGAGCAAGCGAGCGAGCCAGATATGAGAGTAAGCGAACGAGCCAGATATGAGAGCAAGCGAGCAAGCCAGATATGAGAGCGAAGCGAGCCAGACATGAGAGCGAGCGAGCCAGATATGCGAGCGAGCCAGATAAGAGAGCAAGCCAGACAAGAGAGCAAGCGAGCGAGCCAGATGTGAGAGCAAGGGAGCCAGATATGCGAGCGAGCCATAAAAGAGAGCGAGACAGACAAGAGAGCAAGCGAGCGAGCCAGATATGAGAGCAAGCTAGAAAGGCAGATATAAGAGCGAGCCAGATAAGAAAGCGAGCCAGACAAGAGAGCAAGCGAGCCAGATATGAGAGCAAGGGAGCCAGCTAGATGTGAGAGCGAGCGAGCCAGGTATGAGAGCGAGCCAGATAAGAGAGCGAGCCAGACAAGAGAGCAAGCGAGAAAGCCAGTTATGAGAGCGAGCGAGTCAGACATGAGAACAAGCGAGCGAGCCAGATATGAGAGCGAGCGAGCCAGATAAGAGAGCAAGCCAGACAAGAAAGCAAGCGTGCGAGCCAGATATGCTAGCGAGCTAGCCAGATAAGAGAGCGAGCCAGACAAGAGAGCAAGCGAGCGAGCCAGATATGAGAGCAAGCGAGCCAGCCAGATATGAGAGCGAGCGAGCCAGATAAGAGAGCGAGCAAGACAAGAGAGCAAGCGAGCTAGCCAGATATGAGAGCAAGCGAGCGAGCCAGATTTGAGAGCGAGCGAGCCAGATATGCGAGCGAGCCAGATAAGAGAGCGAGCCAGACATGAGAGCAAGCGAGCGAGCCAGATATGAAAGCGAGCGAGCCAGATAAGAGAGCGAGCCAGACAAGAGAGCAAGCGTGCGAGCCAGATCTGAGAGCAAGAGAGCCAGATATGAGAGCAAGCGAGCGAGCCAGATGTGAGAGCGAGACAGATAAGAGAGCAAGCCAGACAAGAGAGCAAGCGTGCGAGCCAGATATGCTAGCTAGCAAGCCAGATAAGAGAGCGAGCCAGACAAGAGAGCAAGCGAGCAAGCCAGATATGAGAGCAAGCGAACCAGCCAGATATGAGAGCGAGCGAGCCAGATAAGAGAGCGAGCAAGACAAGAGAGCAAGCTAGCTAGCCAGATATGAGAGCAAGCGAGCGAGCCAGACATGAGAGCGAGCGAGCCAGATATGCGAGCGAGCGAGCCAGATAAGAGAGCGAGCCAGACAAGAGAGCAAGCGAGCGAGCCAGATGTGAGAGCAAGCTAGCCAGATATGCGAGCGAGCCATAAAAGAGAGCGAGACAGACAAGAGAGCAAGCGAGCGAGCCAGATATGAGAGCGAGCTAGCAAGGCAGATATAAGAGCGAGCCATATAAGAGAGCGAGCCAGACAAGAGAGCAAGCGAGCCAGATATGAGAGCAAGCGAGCCAGCTAGATGTGAGAGCGAGCGAGCCAGATATGCGAGTGAGCCAGATAAGAGAGCGAGCCAGACAAGAGAGCAAGCGAGCGAGCCAGATATGAGAGCAAGCGAGCGAGCCGGATATGAGAGCAAGCGAGCAAGCCAGATATGAGAGCAAGCGAGCGAGCCAGATTTGAGAGCGAGCGAGCCAGATATGCGAGCGAGCCATAAAAGAGAGCGAGACAGACAAGAGAGCAAGCGAGCGAGCCAGATATGAGAGCAAGCGAGCCAGATAGAAATGAGAGCAAGCGAGCCAGCCAGATGTGAGAGCGAGCGAGCCAGGTATGCGAGCGAGCCAGATAAGAGAGCGAGCCAGACAAGAGAGCAAGCGAGAAAGCCAGATATGAGAGCGAGCCAGACATGAGAGCAAGCGAGCGAGCCAGATGTGAGAGAGAGCGAGTCAGATAAGAGAGCAAGCCAGACAAGAGAGCAAGCGTGCGAGCCAGATATGCTAGCGAGCAAGCCAGATATGAGAGCGAGCCAGACAAGAGAGCAAGCGAGCGAGCCAGATATGAGAGCAAGCGAGCCAGCCAGATATGAGAGCGAGCGAGCCAGATAAGAGAGCGAGCAAGACAAGAGAGCAAGCGAGCTAGCCAGATATGAGAGCAAGCGAGCGAGCCAGATTTGAGAGCGAGCGAGCCAGATATGCGAGCGAGCAATAAAAGAGAGCGAGACAGACAAGAGAGCAAGCGAGCGAGCCAGATATGAGAGCAAGCGAGCCAGCAAGAAATGAGAGCAAGCGAGCCAGCCAGATGTGAGAGCGAGCGAGCCAGATATGCGAGCAAGTCAGATAAGAGAGCGAGCCAGACAAGAGAGCAAGCGAGAAAGCCAGATATGAGAGTGAGCGAGCCAGACATGAGAGCAAGCGAGCAAGCCAGATATGAGAGCGATCGAGCCAGATAAGAGAGCAAGCGTGCGAGCCAGATATGCTAGCGAGCAAGCCAGATAAGAGAGCGAGCCAGACAAGAGAGCAAGCGAGCGAACCAAATATGAGAGCAAGCGAGCGAGCCAGATGTGAGAGCGAGACAGATAAGAGAGCAAGCCAGACAAGTGAGCAAGCGTGCGAGCCAGATATGCTAGCGAGCAAGCCAGATAAGAGAGCAAGCCAGACAAGAGAGCAAGCGAGCGAGCCAGATATGAGAGCAAGCGAACCAGCCAGATATGAGAGCGAGCGAGCCAGATAAGATAGCGAGCAAGACAAGAGAACAAGCGAGCTAGCCAGATATGAGAGCAAGCGAGCGAGCCAGATTTGAGAGCGAGCGAGCCAGATATGCGAGCGAGCCAGATAAGAGAGCGAGCCAGACAAGAGAGCAAGCGAGCGAGCCAGATATGAGAGCAAGCGAGCGAGCCGAATATGAGAGCAAGTGAGCAAGCCAGATATGAGAGTGAGCGAGCAAGCCAGATATGAGAGCAAGCGAGCGAGCCAGATATGCAAACGAGCCATAAAAGAGAGTGAGACAGAAGAGAGCAAGCGAGCGAGCCAGATATGAGAGCAAGCGAGCCAGACAGAAATGAGAGCAAGCGAGCCAGCCAGATGTGAGAGCGAGCGAGTCAGATATGCGAGCGAGCCAGATATGCGAGCGAGCCAGATAAGAGAGCGAGCCAGACAAGAGAGCAAGCGAGTGAGCCAGATATGAGAGCAAGCGAGCCAGCCAGATATGAGAGCGAGCGAGCCAGATAAGAGAGCGAGCAAGACAAGAGAGCAAGCGAGCTAGCCAGATATGAGAGCAAGCGAGCGAGCCAGATTTGAGAGCGAGCGTGCCAGATATGCGAGCGAGCCAGATAAGAGAGCGTGCCAGACAAGAGAGCAAGCGAGCGAGCCAGATATGAGAGCAAGTGAGCGAGCCGAATATGAGAGCAAGCGAGCAAGCCAGATATGAGAGTGAGCGAGCAAGCCAGATATGAGAGCAAGCGAGCGAGCCAGATATGCAAACGAGCCATAAAAGAGAGTGAGACAGACAAGAGAGCAAGCGAGCAAGCCAGATATGAGAGCAAGCGAGCCAGACAGAAATGAGAGCAAGCGAGCCAGCCAGATGTGAAAGCGAACGAGTCAGATATGCGAGCGAGCCAGATATGCGAGCGAGCCAGATAAGAGAGAGAGCCAGACAAGAGAGCAAGCGAGAAAGCCAGATATGAGAGCGAGCGAGCCAGACATGAGAGCAAGCGAGCGAGTCAGACATGAGAGCAAGCGAGCGAGCCAGATATGAAAGCGAGCGAGCCAGATAAGAGAGCAAGCCAGACAAGAGAGCAAGCGTGCGAGGCAGATATGCTAGCGAGCAAACCAGATAAGAGAGCGAGCCAGACAAGAGAGCAAGCGAGCGAGCCAGATATGAGAGCAAGCGAGCCAGCCAGATATGAGAGCGAGCGAGCCAGATAAGAGAGCGAGCAAGACAAGAGAGCAAGCGAGCTAGCCAGATATGAGAGCAAGCGAGCGAGCCAGATTTGAGAGCGAGCGAGCCAGATATGCGAACGAGCCAGATAAGAGAGCGAGTCAGACAAGAGAGCAAGCGAGCGAGCCAGATATGAGAGCAAGCGAGCGAGCCGGATATGAGAGCAAGCGAGCAAGCCAGATATGAGAGCAAGCGAGCGAGACAGATTTGAGAGCGAGCGAGACAGATATGCGAGCGAGCCATAAAAGAGAGCGAGCCAGACAAGAGAGCAAGCGAGCAAGCCAGATATGAGAGCAAGCGAGCGAGCCAGATATGAGAGCAAGCGAGCGAACCAGATTTGAGAGCGAGCAAGCCAGATATGAGAGCAAGCGAGCGAGCCAGATTTGAGAGCGAGCGAGCCAGATATGCGAGCGAGCAATAAAAGAGAGCGAGACAGACAAGAGAGCAAGCGAGCGAGCCAGATATGAGAGCAAGCGAGCCAGCAAGAAATGAGAGCAAGCGAGCCAGCCAGATGTGAGAGCGAGCGAGCCAGATATGCGAGCAAGTCAGATAAGAGAGCGAGCCAGACAAGAGAGCAAGCGAGAAAGCCAGATATGAGAGTGAGCGAGCCAGACATGAGAGCAAGCGAGCAAGCCAGATATGAGAGCGATCGAGCCAGATAAGAGAGCAAGCGTGCGAGCCAGATATGCTAGCGAGCAAGCCAGATAAGAGAGCGAGCCAGACAAGAGAGCAAGCGAGCGAACCAAATATGAGAGCAAGCGAGCGAGCCAGATGTGAGAGCGAGACAGATAAGAGAGCAAGCCAGACAAGTGAGCAAGCGTGCGAGCCAGA
Organism: Hyla sarda; assembly: GCF_029499605.1. Classification (NCBI taxonomy): domain Eukaryota; kingdom Metazoa; phylum Chordata; class Amphibia; order Anura; family Hylidae; genus Hyla; species Hyla sarda. Next base: position 79,849 of record NW_026610680.1, read on the forward strand.
TATGCTAGCGAGCAAGCCAGATAAGAGAGCAAGCCAGACAAGAGAGCAAGCGAGCGAGCCAGATATGAGAGCAAGCGAACCAGCCAGATATGAGAGCGAGCGAGCCAGATATGAGAGCGAGCAAGACAAGAGAGCAAGCGAGCGAGCCAGATTTGAGAGCGAGCCAGATATGCGAGCGAGCCAGAGAAGAGAGCGAGCCAGACAAGAGAGCAAGCGAGCGAGCCAGATATGAGAAAAAGCGAGCGAGCCAGATATGAGAGCAAGCGAGCGAGCCAGATATGAGAGCAAGCGAGCAAGCCAGATATGAGAGCAAGCAAGCGAGACAGATTTGAGAGCGAGCGAGCCAGATATGCGAGCGAGCCAGATAAGAGAGTGAGCCAGACAAGAGAGCAAGCGAGCGAGCCAGATATGAGAGTAAGCGAGCGAGCCAGATATGAGAGCAAGCGAGTAAGCCAGATATGAGAGCAAGCGAGCAAGCCAGATATGAGAGCGAAGCGAGCCAGACATGAGAGCGAGCGAGCCAGATATGCGAGCGAGCCAGATAAGAGAGCGAGCCAGACAAGAGAGCAAGCGAGCGAGCCAGATGTGAGAGCAAGCTAGCCAGATATGCGAGCGAGCCATAAAAGAGAGCGAGACAGACAAGAGAGCAAGCGAGCGAGCCAGATATGAGAGCGAGCTAGCAAGGCAGATATAAGAGCGAGCCAGATAAGAGAGCGAGCCAGACAAGAGAGCAAGCGAGCCAGATATGAGAGCAAGCGAGCCAGCTAGATGTGAGAGCGAGCGAGCCAGGTATGCGAGCGAGCCAGATAAGAGAGCGAGCCAGACAAGAGAGCAAGCGAGAAAGCCAGATATGAGAGCGAGCCAGACATGAGAGCAAGCGAGCGAGCCAGATATGAGAGCGAGCGAGCCAGATAAAAGAGCAAGCCAGAAAAGAGAGCAAGCGTGCGAGCCAGATATGCTAGCGAGCAAGCCAGATAAGAGAGCGAGCCAGACAAGAGAGCAAGCGAGCGAGCCAGATATGAGAGCAAGCGAGCCAGCCAGATATGAGAGCGAGCGAGCCAGATAAGAGAGCGAGCAAGACAAGAGAGCAAGCGAGCTAGCCAGATATGAGAGCAAGCGAGCGAGCCAGATTTGAGAGCGAGCGAGCCAGATATGCGAGCGAGCCAGATAAGAGAGCGAGCCAGACAAGAGAGCAAGCGAGCGTGCCAGATATGAGAGCAAGCGAGCGAGCCGAATATGAGAGCAAGCGAGCAAGCCAGATATGAGAGTGAGCGAGCATGCCAGATATGAGAGCAAGCGAGCGAGCCAGATATGCAACGAGCCATAAAAGAGAGTGAGACAGACAAGAGAGCAAGCGAGCGAGCCAGATATGAGAGCAAGCGAGCCAGCCAGAGATGAGAGCAAGCGAGCCAGCCAGATGTGAGAGCGAGCGAGCCAGATATGCGAGCGAGCCAGATATGCGAGCGAGCCAGATAAGAGAGCGAGCCAGACAAGAGAGCAAGCGAGAAAGCCAGATATGAGAGCGAGCCAGACATGAGAGCAAGCGAGCGAGCCAGACATGAGAGCAAGCGAGCGAGCCAGATATGAAAGCGAGCGAGCCAGATAAGAGAGCGAGCCAGACAAGAGAGCAAGCGAGCGAGCCAGATATGAGAGCAAGCGAGCCAGCCAGATATGAGAGCGAGCGAGCCAGATAAGAGAGCGAGCAAGACAAGAGAGCAAGCGAGCTAGCCACATTTGAGAGCAAGCGAGCGAGCCAGATGTGAGAGCGAGCGAGCAAGATATGCGAGCGAGCCAGATAAGAGAGCGAGCCAGATAAGAGAGCGAGCCAGACAAGAGAGCAGCGAGCAAGCCAGATGTGAGATAGAGCAAGCCAGATAAGAGAGCGAGCCAGAGAATTAAGCAAGCGAGCGAGCCAGATATGAGAGCAAGAGAGCCAGATATGAGAGCAAGCGAGCGAGCCAGATATGAGAGCAAGCGAGCCAGCCAGATATGAGAGCGAGCGAGCCAGATAAGAGAGCGAGCAAGACAAGAGAGCAAGCGAGCTAGCTAGATATGAGAGCAAGCGAGCTAGCCAGATATGAGAGCAAGCGAGCGAGCCAGATTTGAGAGCGGGCGAGCCAGATATGCGAGCGAGTCAGATAAGAGAGCGAGCCAGACAAGAGAGCAAGCGAGCGAGCCAAAAATGAGAGCAAGCCAGATATGAGAGCGAGGGAGCCAGACATGAGAGCGAGCGAGTAAGATATGAAAGCGAGCGAGCCAGATATGAGAGCGAAGGAGCCAGACATGAGAGCAAGCGAGCGAGCCACATTTGAGAGCAAGCGAGCGAGCCAGATGTGAGAGCGAGCGAGCAAGATATGCGAGCGAGCCAGATAAGAGAGCGAGCCAGACAATTAAGCAAGTGAGCGAGCCAGATATGAGAGCAAGAGAGCCAGATATGAGAGCAAGCGAGCGAGCCGGATATGAGAGCAAGCGAGCAAGCCAGATATGAGAGCAAGCGAGCGAGACAGATATGCGAGCGAGCCATAAAAGAGAGCGAGCCAGACAAGAGAGCAAGTGAGCGAGCCAGATATGAGAGCAAGCAAGCGAGCCAGATATGAGAGCAAGCAAGCGAGCCAGATTTGAGAGCGAGCAAGCCAGATATGAGAGCAAGCGAGCGAGCCAGATTTGAGAGCGAGCGAGCCAGATATGCGAGCGAGCAATAAAAGAGAGCAAGACAGACAAGAGAGCAAGCGAGCGAGCCAGATATGAGAGCAAGCGAGCCAGCAAGAAATGAGAGCAAGCGAGCCAGCCAGATGTGAGAGCGAGCGAGCCAGATATGCGAGCAAGCCAGATAAGAGAGCGAGCCAGACAAGAGAGCAAGCGAGAAAGCCAGATATGAGAGCGAGCGAGCCAGACATGAGAGCAAGCGAGCAAGCCAGATATGAGAGCGATCGAGCCAGATAAGAGAGCAAGCGTGCGAGCCAGATATGCTAGCGAGCAAGCCAGATAAGAGAGCGAGCCAGACAAGAGAGCAAGCGAGCGAACCAGATATGAGAGCAAGCGAGCGAGCCAGATGTGAGAGCGAGACAGATAAGAGAGCAAGCCAGACAAGTGAGCAAGCGTGCGAGCCAGATATGCTAGCGAGCAAGCCAGATAAGAGAGCGAGCCAGACAAGAGAGCAAGCGAGTGAGCCAGATATGAGAGCAAGCGAACCAGCCAGATATGAGAGCGAGCGAGCCAGATATGAGAGTGAGCAAGACAAGAGAGAAAGCGAGCGAGCCAGATTTGAGAGCGAGCTAGCCAGATATGCGAGCGAGCCAGAGAAGAGAGCGAGCCAGACAAGAGAGCAAGCGAGCGAGCCAGATATGAGAAAAAGCGAGCGAGCCAGATATGAGAGCAAGCGAGCGAGCCAGATATGGGAGCAAGCGAGCAAGCCAGATATGAGAGCAAGCGAGCGAGCCAGATTTGAGAGCGAGCGAGCCAGATATGCGAGCGAGCCAGATAAGAGAGTGAGCCAGACAAGAGAGCAAGCGAGCGAGCCAGATATGAGAGTAAGCGAGCGAGCCAGATATGAGAGCAAGCGAGCAAGCCAGATATGAGAGCGAAGCGAGCCAGACATGAGAGCGAGCGAGCCAGATATGCGAGCGAGCGAACCAGATAAGAGAGCGAGCCAGACAAGAGATCAAGCGAGCGAGCCAGATGTGAGAGCAAGCTAGCCAGATATGCGAGCGAGCCATAAAAGAGAGCGAGACAGACAAGAGAGCAAGCGAGCGAGCCAGATATGAGAGCGAGCTAGCAAGGCAGATATAAGAGCGAGCCAGATAAGAAAGCGAGCCAGACAAGAGAGCAAGCGAGCCAGATATGAGAGCAAGCAAGACAGCTAGATTTGAGAGCGAGCGAGCCAGGTATGCGAGCAAGCCAGATAAGAGAGCGAGCCAGACAAGAGAGCAAGCGAGAAAGCCAGATATGAGAGCGAGCCAGACATGAGAGCAAGCGAGCGAGCCAGATATGAGAGCGAGCGAGCCAGATAAGAGAGCAAGCCAGACAAGAGAGCAAGCGTGCGAGCCAGATATGCTAGCGAGCAAGCCAGATAAGAGAGCGAGCCAGACAAGAGAGCAAGCGAGCGAGCCAGATATGAGAGCAAGCGAGCCAGCCAGATATGAGAGCGAGCGAACCAGATAAGAGAGCGAGCAAGACAAGAGAGCAAGCGAGTTAGCCAGATATGAGAGCAAGCGAGCGAGCCAGATTTGAGAGCGAGCGAGCCAGATATGCGAGCGAGCCAGATAAGAGAGCGAGCCAGACAAGAGAGCAAGCGAGCGTGCCAGATATGAGAGCAAGCGAGCGAGCCGAATATGAGAGCAAGCGAGCAAGCCAGATATGAGAGTGAGCGAGCATGCCAGATATGAGAGCAAGCGAGCGAGCCAGAAATGCAAACGAGCCATAAAAGAGAGTGAGACAGACAAGAGAGCAAGCGAGCCAGCCAGAGATGAGAGCAAGCGAGCCAGCCAGATGTGAGAGCGAGCGAGCCAGATATGCGAGCGAGCCAGATATGCGAGCGAGCCAGATAAGAGAGCGAGCCAGACAAAAGAGCAAGCGAGAAAGCCAGATATGAGAGCGAGCCAGACATGAGAGCAAGCGAGCGAGCCAGACATGAGAGCAAGCGAGCAAGCCAGATATGAAAGCGAGCGAGCCAGATAAGAGAGCGAGCCAGACAAGAGAGCAAGCGAGCGAGCCAGATATGAGAGCAAGCGAGCCAGCCAGATATGAGAGCGAGCGAGCCAGATAAGAGAGCGAGCAAGACAAGAGAGCAAGCGAGCTAGCCACGTTTGAGAGCAAGCGAGCGAGCCAGATGTGAGAGCGAGCGAGCAAGATATGCGAGCGAGCCAGATAAGAGAGCGAGCCAGATAAGAAAGTGAGCCAGACAAGAGAGCAAGCGAGCGAGCCAGATATGAGAGCAAGCGAGCCAGCCAGATATGAGAGCGAGCGAGCCAGATAAGAGAGCAAGCAAGACAAGAGAGCAAGCGAGCTAGCCAGATATGAGAGCAAGCGAGCGAGCCAGATTTGAGAGCGAGCCAGATATGCGAGCAAGCCAGATAAGAGAGCGAGCCAGACAAGAGAGCAAGCGAGCGTGCCAGATATGAGAGCAAGCGAGCGAGCCGAATATGAGAGCAAGCGAGCAAGCCAGATATGAGAGTGAGCGAGCATGCCAGATATGAGAGCAAGCGAGCGAGCCAGATATGCAACGAGCCATAAAAGAGAGTGAGACAGACAAGAGAGCAAGCGAGCGAGCCAGATATGAGAGCAAGCGAGCCAGCCAGAGATGAGAGCAAGCGAGCCAGCCAGATGTGAGAGCGAGCGAGCCAGATATGCGAGCGAGCCAGATAAGAGAGCGAGCCAGACAAGAGAGCAAGCGAGAAAGCCAGATATGAGAGCGAGCCAGACATGAGAGCAAGCGAGCGAGCCAGACATGAGAGCAAGCGAGCGAGCCAGATATGAAAGCGAGCGAGCCAGATAAGAGAGCGAGCCAGACAAGAGAGCAAGCGAGCGAGCCAGATATGAGAGCAAGCGAGCCAGCCAGATATGAGAGCGAGCGAGCCAGATAAGAGATCGAGCAAGACAAGAGAGCAAGCGAGCTAGCCACATTTGAGAGCAAGAGAGCGAGCCAGATGTGAGAGCGAGCGAGCAAGATATGCGAGCGAGCCAGATAAGAGAGCGAGCCAGATAAGAGAGCGAGCCAGACAAGAGAGCAGCGAGCAAGCCAGATGTGAGAGAGAGCAAGCCAGATAAGAGAGCGAGCCAGACAATTAAGCAAGCGAGCGAGCCAGATATGAGAGCAAGAGAGCCAGATATGAGAGCAAGCGAGCGAGCCAGATATGAGAGCAAGCGAGCGAGCCAGATATGAGAGCGAGCGAGCCAGATAAGAGAGCGAGCAAGACAAGAGAGCAAGCGAGCTAGCTAGATATGAGAGCAAGCGAGCTAGCCAGATATGAGAGCAAGCGAGCGAGCCAGATTTGAGAGCGAGCGAGCCAGATATGCGAGCGAGTCAGATAAGAGAGCGAGCCAGACAAGAGAGCAAGCGAGCGAGCCAGATATGAGAGCAAGCCAGATATGAGAGCGAGGGAGCCAGACATGAGAGCGAGCGAGTAAGATATGAAAGCGAGCGAGCCAGATATGAGAGCGAAGGAGCCAGACATGAGAGCAAGCGAGCGAGCCACATTTGAGAGCAAGCGAGCGAGCCAGATGTGAGAGCAAGCGAGCAAGATATGCGAGCGAGCCAGATAAGAGAGCGAGCCAGACAATTAAGCAAGCGAGCGAGCCAGATATGAGAGCAAGAGAGCCAGATATGAGAGCAAGCGAGCTAGCCGGATATGAGAGCAAGCGAGCAAGCCAGATATGAGAGCAAGCGAGCGAGACAGATTTGAGAGCGAGCGAGACAGATATGCGAGCGAGCCATAAAAGAGAGCGAGCCAGACAAGAGAGCAAGCGAGCTAGCCAGATATGAGAGCAAGCAAGCGAGCCAGATATGAGAGCAAGTGAGCGAGCCAGATTTGAGAGCGAGCAAGCCAGATATGAGAGCAAGCGAGCGAGCCAGATTTGAGAGCGAGTGAGCCAGATATGCGAGCGAGCAATAAAAGAGAGCAAGACAGACAAGAGAGCAAGCGAGCGAGCCAGATATGAGAGCAAGCGAGCCAGCAAGAAATGAGAGCAAGCGAGCCAGCCAGATGTGAGAGCGAGCGAGCCAGATATGCGAGCAAGCCAGATAAGAGAGCGAGCCAGACAAGAGAGCAAGCGAGAAAGCCAGATATGAGAGCGAGCGAGCCAGACATGAGAGCAAGCGAGCAAGCCAGATATGAGAGCGATCGAGCCAGATAAGAGAGCAAGCGTGCGAGCCAGATATACTAGCGAGCAAGCCAGATAAGAGAGCGAGCCAGACAAGAGAGCAAGCGAGCGAACCAGATATGAGAGCAAGTGAGCGAGCCAGATGTGAGAGCGAGCCAGATAAGAAAGCGAGCCAGACAAGAGAGCAAGCGAGCCAGATATGAGAGCAAGCGAGCCAGCTAGATTTGAGAGCGAGCGAGCCAGGTATGCGAGCGAGCCAGATAAGAGAGCGAGCCAGACAAGAGAGCAAGCGAGAAAGCCACATATGAGAGCGAGCCAGACATGAGAGCAAGCGAGCGAGCCAGATATGAGAGCAAGCGAGCCAGATAAGAGAGCAAGCCAGACAAGAGAGCAAGCGTGCGAGCCAGATATGCTAGCGAGCAAGCCAGATAAGAGAGCGAGCCAGACAAGAGAGCAAGCGAGCGAGCCAGATATGAGAGCAAGCGAGCCAGCCAGATATGAGAGCGAGCGAGCCAGATAAGAGAGCGAGCAAGACAGGAGAGCAAGCGAGCTAGCCAGATATGAGAGCAAGCGAGCGAGCCAGATTTGAGAGCGAGCGAGCCAGATATGAGAGCGAGCCAGATAAGAGAGCCAGCCAGACAAGAGAGCAAGCGAGCGTGCCAGATATGAGAGCAAGCGAGCGAGCCGAATATGAGAGCAAGCGAGCAAGCCAGATATGAGAGTGAGCGAGCATGCCAGATATGAGAGCAAGCGAGCGAGCCAGAAATGCAAACGAGCCATAAAAGAGAGTGAGACAGACAAGAGAGCAAGCGAGCGAGCCAGATATGAGAGCAAGCGAGCCAGCCAGAGATGAGAGCAAGCGAGCCAGCCAGATGTGAGAGCGAGCAAGCCAGATATGCGAGCGAGCCAGATAAGAGAGCGAGCCAGACAAAAGAGCAAGCGAGAAAGCCAGATATGAGAGCGAGCCAGACATGAGAGCAAGCGAGCGAGCCAGACATGAGAGCAAGCGAGCGAGCCAGATATGAAAGCGAGCGAGCCAGATAAGAGAGCGAGCCAGACAAGAGAGCAAGCGAGCGAGCCAGATATGAGAGCAAGCGAGCCAGCCAGATATGAGAGCGAGCGAGCCAGATAAGAGAGCGAGCAAGACAAGAGAGCAAGCGAGCTAGCCACATTTGAGAGCAAGCGAGCGAGCCAGATGTGAGAGCGAGCGAGCAAGATATGCGAGCGAGCCAGATAAGAGAGCGAGCCAGATAATAGAGCGAGCCAGACAAGAGAGCAGCGAGCAAGCCAGATGTGAGAGAGAGCAAGCCAGATAAGAGAGCGAGCCAGACAATTAAGCAAGCGAGCGAGCCAGATATGAGAGCAAGAGAGCCAGATATGAGAGCAAGCGAGCAAGCCAGATATGAGAGCAAGCGAGCCAGCCAGATATGAGAGCGAGCGAGCCAGATAAGAGAGCGAGCAAGACAAGAGAGCAAGCGAGCTAGCCAGATATGAGAGCAAGCGAGCTAGCCAGATATGAGAGCAAGCGAGCGAGCCAGATTTTAGAGCGAGCGAGCCAGATATGCGAGCGAGTCAGATAAGAGAGCGAGCCAGACAAGAGAGCAAGCGAGCGAGCCAGATATGAGAGCAAGCCAGATATGAGAGCGAGGGAGCCAGACATGAGAGCGAGCGAGTAAGATATGAAAGCGAGCGAGCCAGATATGAGAGCGAACGAGCCAGACATGAGAGCAAGCGAGCGAGCCACATTTGAGAGCAAGCGAGCGAGCCAGATGTGAGAGCGAGCGAGCAAGATATGCGAGCGAGCCAGATAAGAGAGCGAGCCAGACAATTAAGCAAGCGAGCGAGCCAGATATGAGAGCAAGAGAGCCAGATATGAGAGCAAGCGAGCGAGCCAGATATGAGAGCAAGCGAGCCAGCCAGATATGAGAGCGAGCGAGCCAGATAAGAGAGCGAGCAAGACAAGAGAGCAAATGAGCTAGCCAGATATGAGTGCAAGCGAGCTAGCCAGATATGAGAGCAAGCAAGCGAGCCAGATTTGAGAGTGAGCGTGCAAGATATGCGAGCGAGCCAGATAAGAGAGCGAGCCAGACAAGAGAGCAAGCGAGCGAGCCAGATATGACAGCGAGCGAGCCAGACATAAGACGGAGCGAGTAAGATATGAGAGCGAGCGAACCAGATATGCGAGCGAGCAAGCGAGCGAGCCAGATGTGAGAGCGAGCGAGCCAGATATGCGAGCGAGCCATAAAAGAGAGCGAGACAGACAAGAGAGCAAGCGAGCGAGCCAGATATGAGAGCAAGCTAGCAAGCCAGATATGAGAGCGAGCCAGATAAGAGAGCGAGCCAGACAAGAGAGCAAGCGAGCGAGACAAATATGAGAGCAAGCGAGCCAGCTAGATGTGAGAGCGAGCGAGCCAGATATGTGAGCAAGCCAGATAAGAGAGCGAGCCAGACAAGAGAGCAAGCGAGCGAGCCAGATATGAGAGCAAGCGAGCGAGCCAGATATGAGAGCGAGCGAGCCAGATAAGAGAGCAAGCCAGACAAGAGAGCAAGCGTGCAAGCCAGATATGCTAGCGAGCAAGCCAGATAAGAGAGCGAGCCAGAAAAGAGAGCAAGCGAGCGAGCCGGATATGAGAGCAAGCGAACCAGCCAGATATGAGAGCGAGCGAGCCAGATAAGAGAGCGAGCAAGACAAGAGAGAAAGCGAGCTAGCCAAATATGAGAGCAAGCCAGATATGAGAGCGAGCGAGCCAGATATGCGAGCGAGCCAGATAAGAGAGCGAGCCAGACAAGAGAGCAAGCGAGCGAGCCAGATATGAGAACAAGCGAGCGAGCCAGATATGAAAGCAAGCGAGCGAGCCAGATATGAGAGCAAGCGAGCAAGCCAGATATGAGAGCAAGCGAGCAAGCCAGATATGAGAGCGAGCGAGCCAGACATGAGAGCGAGCGAGCCAGAAATGCGAGCGACCGAGCCAGATAAGAGAGCGAGCCAGACAAGAGAGCAAGCGAGCGAGCCAGATGTGAGAGCAAGGGAGCCAGATATGCGAGCGAGCCATAAAAGAGAGCGAGACAGACAAGAGAGCAAGCGAGCGAGCCAGATATGAGAGCAAGCTAGCAAGGCAGATATAAGAGCGAGCCAGATAAGAAAGCGAGCCAGACAAGAGAGCAAGCGAGCCAGATATGAGAGCAAGGGAGCCAGCTAGATGTGAGAGCGAGCGAGCCAGGTATGAGAGCGAGCCAGATAAGAGAGCGAGCCAGACAAGAGAGCAAGCGAGAAAGCCAGATATGAGAGCGAGCAAGCCAGACATGAGAGCAAGCGAGCGAGCCAGATATGAGAGAGAGCGAGCCAGATAAGAGAGCAAGCCAGACAAGAAAGCAAGCGTGCAAGCCAGATATGCTAGCGAGCTAGCCAGATAAGAGAGCGAGCCAGACAAGAGAGCAAGCGAGCAAGCCAGATATGAGAGCAAGCGAGCCAGTCAGATATGAGAGCGAGCGAGCCAGATAAGAGAGCGAGCCAGACAAGAGAGCAAGCGAGCGAGCCAGATGTGAGAGCAAGGGAGCCAGATATGCGAGCGAGCTATAAAAGAGAGCGAGACAGACAAGAGAGCAAGCGAGCGAGCCAGATATGAGAGCAAGCTAGCAAGGCAGATATAAGAGCGAGCCAGATAAGAAAGCGAGCCAGACAAGAGAGCAAGTGAGCCACATATGAGAGCAAGGGAGCCAGCTAGATGTGAGAGCGAGCGAGCCAGGTATGAGAGCAAGCCAGATAAGAGAGCGAGCCAGACAAGAGAGCAAGCGAGAAAGCCAGATATGAGAGCGAGCGAGCCAGACATGAGAGCAAGCGAGCGAGCCAGATATGAGAGCGAGCGAGCCAGATAAGAGAGCGAGCAAGACAAGAGAGCAAGCGAGCTAGCCAGATATGAGAGCAAGCGAGCAAGCCAGATATGAGAGCAAGCGAGCGAGCCAGATTTGGGAGCGAGCGAGCCAGATATGCGAGCGAGCCAGATAAGAGAGTGAGCCAGACAAGAGAGCAAGCGAGCGAGCCAGATATGAGAGTAAGCGAGCGAGCCAGATATGAGAGCAAGCGAGCAAGCCAGATATGAGAGCGAAGCGAGCCAGACATGAGAGCGAGCGAGCCAGATATGCGAGCGAGCCAGATAAGAGAGCAAGCCAGACAAGAGAGCAAGCGAGCGAGCCAGATGTGAGAGCAAGGGAGCCAGATATGCGAGCGAGCCATAAAAGAGAGCGAGACAGACAAGAGAGCAAGCGAGCGAGCCAGATATGAGAGCAAGCTAGAAAGGCAGATATAAGAGCGAGCCAGATAAGAAAGCGAGCCAGACAAGAGAGCAAGCGAGCCAGATATGAGAGCAAGGGAGCCAGCTAGATGTGAGAGCGAGCGAGCCAGGTATGAGAGCGAGCCAGATAAGAGAGCGAGCCAGACAAGAGAGCAAGCGAGAAAGCCAGTTATGAGAGCGAGCGAGTCAGACATGAGAACAAGCGAGCGAGCCAGATATGAGAGCGAGCGAGCCAGATAAGAGAGCAAGCCAGACAAGAAAGCAAGCGTGCGAGCCAGATATGCTAGCGAGCTAGCCAGATAAGAGAGCGAGCCAGACAAGAGAGCAAGCGAGCGAGCCAGATATGAGAGCAAGCGAGCCAGCCAGATATGAGAGCGAGCGAGCCAGATAAGAGAGCGAGCAAGACAAGAGAGCAAGCGAGCTAGCCAGATATGAGAGCAAGCGAGCGAGCCAGATTTGAGAGCGAGCGAGCCAGATATGCGAGCGAGCCAGATAAGAGAGCGAGCCAGACATGAGAGCAAGCGAGCGAGCCAGATATGAAAGCGAGCGAGCCAGATAAGAGAGCGAGCCAGACAAGAGAGCAAGCGTGCGAGCCAGATCTGAGAGCAAGAGAGCCAGATATGAGAGCAAGCGAGCGAGCCAGATATGAGAGCAAGCGAGCCAGCCAGATATGAGAGCGAGCGAGCCAGATAAGAGAGCGAGCAAGACAAGAGAGCAAGCGAGCTAGCCAGATATGAGAGCAAGCGAGCTAGCCAGATATGAGAGCAAGCGAGCCAGATTTGAGAGCGAGCGAGCCAGATATGCGAGCGAGTCAGATAAGAGAGCGAGCCAGACAAGAGAGCAAGCGAGCGAGCCAGATATGAGAGCAAGCCAGATATGAGAGCGAGGGAGCCAGACATGAGAGCGAGCGAGTAAGATATGAAAGCGAGGGAGCCAGATATGAGAGCGGACGAGCCAGATATGAGAGCAAGCGAGCGAGCCAGATATGAGAGCAAGCGAGCCAGCCAGATATGAGAGCGAGCGAGCCAGATAAGAGAGCGAGCAAGACAAGAGAGCAAGCGAGCTAGCCAGATATGAGAGCAAGCGAGCGAGCCAGATTTGAGAGCGAGCGAGCCAGATATGCGAGCGAGCCAGATAAGAGAGCGAGCCAGACATGAGAGCAAGCGAGCGAGCCAGATATGAAAGCGAGCGAGCCAGATAAGAGAGCGAGCCAGACAAGAGAGCAAGCGTGCGAGCCAGATCTGAGAGCAAGAGAGCCAGATATGAGAGCAAGCGAGCGAGCCAGATATGAGAGCAAGCGAGCCAGCCAGATATGAGAGCGAGCGAGCCAGATAAGAGAGCGAGCAAGACAAGAGAGCAAGCGAGCTAGCCAGATATGAGAGCAAGCGAGCTAGCCAGATATGAGAGCAAGCGAGCCAGATTTGAGAGCGAGCGAGCCAGATATGCGAGCGAGTCAGATAAGAGAGCGAGCCAGACAAGAGAGCAAGCGAGCGAGCCAGATATGAGAGCAAGCCAGATATGAGAGCGAGGGAGCCAGACATGAGAGCGAGCGAGTAAGATATGAAAGCGAGCGAGCCAGATATGAGAGCGGACGAGCCAGATATGAGAGCAAGCGAGCGAGCCAGATATGAGAGCAAGCGAGCCAGCCAGATATGAGAGCGAGCGAGCCAGATAAGAGAGCGAGCAAGACAAGAGAGCAAACGAGCTAGCCAGATATGAGAGCAAGCGAGCGAACCAGATTTGAGAGCGAGCGAGCCAGATATGCGAGTGAGCCAGATAAGAGAGCGAGCCAGACAAGAGAGCAAGCGAGCGAGCCAGATATGAGAGCAAGCGAGCGAGCCGGATATGAGAGCAAGCCAGCAAGCCAGATATGAGAGCAAGCGAGCGAGCCAGATTTGAGAGCGAGCGAGCCAGATATGCAAGCGAGCCATAAAAGAGAGCAAGCGAGCGAGCCAGATATGAGAGCAAGCGAGCCAGCCAGAAATGAGAGCAAGCGAGCCAGCCAGATGTGAGAGCGAGCGAGCCAGATATGCGAGCAAGCCAGATAAGAGAGCGAGCCAGACAAGTGAGCAAGCGAGAAAGCCAGATATGAGAGCGAGCGAGCCAGACATGAGAGCAAGCGAGCGAGCCAGATATGAGAGCGATCGAGCCAGATAAGAGAGCAAGCGTGCGAGCCAGATATGCTAGCGAGCAAGCCAGATAAGAGAGCGAACCAGACAAAAGAGCATGCGAGCGAGCCAGATATGAGAGCAAGCGAGCGAGCCAGATTTGAGAGCGAGCGAGCCAGATATGCGAGCGAGCCAGATAAGAGAGTGAGCCAGACAAGAGAGCAAGCGAGCGAGCCAGATATGAGAGTAAGCGAGCGAGCCAGATATGAGAGCAAGCGAGCAAGCCAGATATGAGAGCGAGTGAGCCAGACATGAGAGCGAGCGAGCCAGATATGCGAGCGAGCGAGCCAGATAAGAGAGCGAGCCAGACAAGAGAGCAGGCGAGCGAGCCAGATGTGAGAGCAAGCTGGCCAGATATGTGAGCGAGCCATAAAAGAGAGCGAGACAGACAAGAGAGCAAGCGAGCGAGCCAGATATGAGAGCGAGCTAGCAAGGCAGATATAAGAGCGAGCCATATAAGAGAGCAAGCCAGACAAGACAGCAAGCGAGCCAGATATGAGAGCAAGCGAGCCAGCTAGATGTGAGAGCGAGCGAGCCAGATATGCGAGCGAGCCAGATAAGAGAGCGAGCCAGACAAGAGAGCAAGCGAGCGAGCCAGATATGAGAGCAAGCGAGCGAGCCGGATATGAGAGCAAGCGAGCAAGCAAGATATGAGAGCAAGCGAGCGAGCCAGATTTGAGAGCGAGCGAGCCAGATATGCGAGCGAGCCATAAAAGAGAGCGAGCCAGACAAGAGAGCAAGCGAGCGAGCCAGATATGAGAGCAAGCGAGCCAGCCAGAAATGAGTGCAAGCGAGCCAGCCAGATGTGAGAGCGAGTGAGCCAGATATGAGAGCAAGCGAGCGAGCCAGATATGCGAGCGAGCCATAAAAGAGAGTGAGACAGACAAGAGAGCAAGCGAGCGAGCCAGATATGAGAGCAACAAGCGAGCCAGTTATGAGAGCAAGCGAGATAAGAGAGCGAGCCAGACAAGAGAGCAAGCGATAAAGCCAGATATGAGAGCGAGCGAGCCAGATAAGAGAGCGAGCAAGACAAGAGAGCAAGCGAGCTAGCCAGATATGAGAGCAAGCGAGCGAGCCAGATTTGAGAGCGAGCGAGCCAGATATGCGAGCGAGCCAGATAAAAGAGCGAGCCAGACAAGAGAGCAAGCGAGCGAGCCAAATATGAGAGCAAGCGAGCGAGCCGGATATGAGAGCAAGCGAGCAAGCCAGATATGAGAGCAAGCAAGCCAGATATGAGAGCAAGCGAGCGAGCCAGATATGCGAGCGAGCCATAAAAGAGAGTGAGACAGACAAGAGAGCAAGCGAGCGAGCCAGATATGAGAGCAACAAGCGAGCCAGTTATGAGAGCAAGCGAGCGAGCCAGATTTGAAAGTGAGCGAGCCAGATATGCGAGCGAGCCAGATAAGAGCTTGAGCAAGACAAGAGAGCAAACGAGCTAGCAGGATATGAAAGCAAGCAAGCTAGCCAGATATGAGAGCAAGCGGGCGAGCCAGATATGAGAGCAAGCGAGCGAGCCAGATTTGAAAGTGAGCGAGCCAGATATGCGAGCGAGCCAGATAAGAGCTCGAGCAAGACAAGAGAGCAAACAAGCTAGCAGAATAAGAAAGAAAGCGAGCTAGCCAGATATGAGAGCAAGCGGGCGAGCCAGATTTGAGAGCGAGCGAGCCAGATATGCGAGCGAGCCAGATAAGAGAGCAAGCCAGACAAGAGAGCAAGCGTGCGAGCCAGATATGCTAGCGAGCAAACCAGATAAGAGAGTGAGCCAGACAAGAGAGCAAGCGAGCGAGCCAGATATGAGAGCAAGCGAGCAAGCCAGATATGAGAGCAAGCGAGCGAGCCAGATTTGAAAGTGAGCGAGCCAGATATGCGAGCGAGCCAGATAAGAGCTCGAGCAAGACAAGAGAGCAAACGAGCTAGCAGGATATGAAAGCAAGCGAGCTAGCCAGATATGAGAGCAAGCGGGCGAGCCAGATTTGAGAGCGAGCGAGCCAGATATGCGAGCGAGCCAGATAAGAGAGCGAGCTAGACAAGAGAGCGAGCGAGCCAGAAATGAGAGCAAGCGAGCGAGCCGGATATTAGAGCAAGCGAGCAAGCCGGATATGAGAGCAAGCGAGGGAGCCAGATTTGAAAGTGAGCGAGCCAGATATGCGAGTGAGCCAGATAAGAGATCGAGCAAGACAAGAGAGCAAACGAGCTAGCCAGATATGAAAGCAAGCGAGCTAGCCAGATATGAGAGCAAGCGAGCGAGCCAGATTTGAAAGTGAGCGAGCCAGATATGCGAGCGAGCCAGATAAGAGAGCGAGCCAGACAAGAGAGCAAGCGAGCGAGCCAGATATGAGAGCAAGCGTGCCAGCTAGATGTGAGAGCGAGCGAGCCAGATATGTGAGCGAGCCACATAAGAGAGCGAGACAGACAAGAGAGCAAGCGAGCAAGCCAGATATGAGAGCAAGCGAGCGAGCCAGATATGAGAGCAAGCGAGCCAGCCAGATGTGAGAGCGAGCGAGCCAGATATGCGAGCGAGCCAGATAAGAGAGGGAGCCAGACAAGAGAGCAAGCGAGCGAGCCAGATATGAGAGCAAGCGAGCAAGCCAGATATGAGAGAGAGCCAGATAAGAGAGCGAACCAGACAAGAGAGCAAGTGAGAAAGCCAGATATGAGAGCGAGCGAGCCAGACATGAGAGCAAGCGAGTGAGCCAGATATGAGAGCGAGCCAGACATGAGAGCGAGCGAGCCAGATAAGAGACCAAGCCAGACAAGAGAGCAAGCGTGCGAGCCAGATATGCTAGCGAGCAAGCGAGATAAGAGAGCGAGCCAGACAAGAGAGCAAGCGAGCGAGCCAGATATGAGAGCAAGCGAGCCAGCCAGATATGAGAGCGAGCGAGCCAGATAAGAGAGCGAGCCAGACAAGAGAGCAAGCGAGCGAGCCAGATATGAGAGCAAGCGAGCAAGCCAGATATGAGAGAGAGCCAGATAAGAGAGCGAACCAGACAAGAGAGCAAGCGAGAAAGCCAGATATGAGAGCGAGCGAGCCAGACATGAGAGCAAGCGAGCAAGCCAGATATGAGAGTGAGCGAGCCAGACATGAGAGCAAGCGAGCGAGCCAGATATGAGAGCGAGCGAGCCAGATAAGAGACCAAGCCAGACAAGAGAGCAAGCGTGCGAGCCAGATATGCTAGCGAGCAAGCCAGATAAGAGAGCGAGCCAGACAAGCGAGCAAGCGAGCGAGCCAGATATGAGAGCAAGTGAACCAGCCAGATATGAGAGCGAGCGAGCCAGATAAGAGAGCGAGCAAGACAAGAGAGAAAGCGAGCTAGCCAAATATGAGAGCAAGCGAGCGAGCCAGATTTGAGAGCTAGCGAGCCAGATATGCGAGCGAGCCAGATAAGAGAGCGAGCCAGACAAGAGAGCAAGCGAGCGAGCCAGATATGAGAACAAGCGAGCAAGCCAGATATGATAGCGAGCCAGATAAGAGAGCGACCAGACAAGAGAGCAAGTGAGAAAGCCAGATATGAGAGCGAGCGAGCCAGACATGAGAGCAAGCGAGCGAGCCAGATATGAGAGCGATCGAGCCAGATAAGAGAGCAAGCCAGACAAGAGAGCAAGCGTGCGAGCCAGATATGCTAACGAGCAAGCCAGATAAGAGAGCGAGCCAGACAAGAGAGCAAGCGAGCGAGCCAGATATGAGAGCAAGCGAGCGAGCCAGATGTGAGAGCGAGACAGATAAGAGAGCAAGCCAGACAAGAGAGCAAGCCAGATATGCTAGCGAGCAAGCCAGATAAGAGAGTGAGCCAGACAAGAGAGCAAGTGAGCCAAATGTGAGAGCGAGCGAGCAAGATATGCGAGCGAGCCAGATAAGAGAGCGAGCCAGACAAGAGAGCAGCGAGCCAGATATGAGAGCAAGCGAGCAAGCCAGATGTGAGAGAGAGCGAGGCAGATAAGAGAGTGAGCCAGACAATTTAGCACGCGAGCGAGCCAGATATGAGAGCAAGCGAGCGATCCAGATATGAAAGCGAGCCAGACATGAGAGAGAGCGAGCCAGACATGAGAGCGAGCGAGCCAGATATGAGAGCAAGCGAGCCAGATAAGAGAGCGAGCAAGACAAGAGAGCAAGCGAGCTAGCCAGATATGAGAGCGAGCGAGCTAGCCAGATATGAGAGCAAGCGAGCGAGCCAGATTTGAGAGCGAGCAAGCCAGATATGCGAGCGAGTCAGATAAGAGAGCGAGCCAGACAACAGAGCAAGCGAGCGAGCCAGATATGAGAGCAAGCCAGATATGGGAGAGAGCGAGCCAGACATGAGAGCTAGCGAGTAAGATATGAAAGCGAGCGAGCCAGATGTGAGAACGAACGAGCCAGACATGAGAGCAAGCGAGCGAGCCACATTTGATAGCAAGCGAGCGAGCCAGATGTGAGAGCGAGCGAGCAAGATATGCGAGCGAGCCAGATAAGAGAGCGAGCCAGACAAGAGAGCAGCGAGCAAGCCAGATGTGAGAGAGAGCAAGCCAGATAAGAGAGCGAGCCAGACAATTAAGCAAGCGAGCGAGCCAGATATGAGAGCAAGAGAGCCAGATATGAGAGCAAGCGAGCGAGCCAGATATGAGAGCAAGCGAGCCAGCCAGATATGAGAGCCAGCGAGCCAGATAAGAGAGCGAGCGAGCTAGCCAGATATGAGAGCAAGCGAGCGAGACAGATTTGAGAGCGAGCGAGCCAGATATGCGAGCGAGTCAGATAAGAGAGTGAGCCAGACAAGAGAGCAAGCGAGCGAGCCAGATATGAGAGCAAGCCAGATATGAGAGCGAGGGAGCCAGACATGAGAGCGAGCGAGTAAGATATGAAAGCGAGCGAGCCAGATGTGAGAGCGAACGAGCCAGACATGAGAGCAAGCGAGCGAGCCACATTTGAGAGCAAGCGAGCGAGCCAGATGTGAGAGCGAGCGAGCAAGATATGCGAGCGAGCCAGATAAGAGAGCGAGCCAGACAATTAAGCAAGCGAGCGAGCCAGATATGAGAGCAAGAGAGCCAGATATGAGAGCAAGGGAGCCAGCCAGATATGAGAGCAAGCAAGCCAGCCAGATATGAGAGCGAGCGAGCCAGATAAGAGAGCGAGCAAGACAAGAGAGCAAACGAGCTAGCCAGATATGAGAGCAAGCGAGCTAGCCAGATATGAGAGCAAGCAAGCGAGCCAGATTTGAGAGTGAGCGCGCAAGATATGCGAGCGAGCCAGATAAGAGAGCGAGCCAGACAAGAGAGCAAGCGTGCGAGCCAGATATGAGAGCAAGAGAGCCAGATATGAGAGCAAGCGAGCGAGCCAGATATGAGAGCAAGCGAGCCAGCCAGATATGAGAGCGAGCGAGCCAGATAAGAGAGCGAGCAAGACAAGAGAGCAAGCGAGCTAGCCAGATATGAGAGCAAGCAAGCTAGCCAGATATGAGAGCAAGCGAGCGAGCCAGATTTGAAAGCGAGCGAGCCAGATATGCGAGCGAGTCAGATAAGAGAGCGAGCCAGACAAGAGAGCAAGCGAGCGAGCCAGATATGAGAGCAAGCCAGATATGAGAGCGAGGGAGCCAGACATGAGAGCGAGCGAGTAAGATATGAAAGCGAGCGAGCCAGATATGAGAGCGAACGAGCCAGACATGAGAGCATGCGAGCGAGCCACATTTGAGAGCAAGCGAGCGAGCCAGATATGAGAGCGAGCGAGCCAGATAAGAGACCAAGCCAGACAAGAGAGCAAGCGTGCGAGCCAGATATGCTAGCGAGCAAGCCAGATAAGAGAGCGAGCCAGACAAGCGAGCAAGCGAGCGAGCCAGATATGAGAGCAAGTGAACCAGCCAGATATGAGAGCGAGCGAGCCAGATAAGAGAGCGAGCAAGACAAGAGAGAAAGCGAGCTAGCCAAATATGAGAGCAAGCGAGCGAGCCAGATTTGAGAGCTAGCGAGCCAGATATGCGAGCGAGCCAGATAAGAGAGCGAGCCAGACAAGAGAGCAAGCGAGCGAGCCAGATATGAGAACAAGCGAGCAAGCCAGATATGATAGCGAGCCAGATAAGAGAGCGACCAGACAAGAGAGCAAGTGAGAAAGCCAGATATGAGAGCGAGCGAGCCAGACATGAGAGCAAGCGAGCGAGCCAGATATGAGAGCGATCGAGCCAGATAAGAGAGCAAGCCAGACAAGAGAGCAAGCGTGCGAGCCAGATATGCTAACGAGCAAGCCAGATAAGAGAGCGAGCCAGACAAGAGAGCAAGCGAGCGAGCCAGATATGAGAGCAAGCGAGCGAGCCAGATGTGAGAGCGAGACAGATAAGAGAGCAAGCCAGACAAGAGAGCAAGCCAGATATGCTAGCGAGCAAGCCAGATAAGAGAGTGAGCCAGACAAGAGAGCAAGTGAGCCAAATGTGAGAGCGAGCGAGCAAGATATGCGAGCGAGCCAGATAAGAGAGCGAGCCAGACAAGAGAGCAGCGAGCCAGATATGAGAGCAAGCGAGCAAGCCAGATGTGAGAGAGAGCGAGGCAGATAAGAGAGTGAGCCAGACAATTTAGCACGCGAGCGAGCCAGATATGAGAGCAAGCGAGCGATCCAGATATGAAAGCGAGCCAGACATGAGAGAGAGCGAGCCAGACATGAGAGCGAGCGAGCCAGATATGAGAGCAAGCGAGCCAGATAAGAGAGCGAGCAAGACAAGAGAGCAAGCGAGCTAGCCAGACATGAGAGCGAGCGAGCTAGCCAGATATGAGAGCAAGCGAGCGAGCCAGATTTGAGAGCGAGCAAGCCAGATATGCGAGCGAGTCAGATAAGAGAGCGAGCCAGACAACAGAGCAAGCGAGCGAGCCAGATATGAGAGCAAGCCAGATATGGGAGAGAGCGAGCCAGACATGAGAGCTAGCGAGTAAGATATGAAAGCGAGCGAGCCAGATGTGAGAACGAACGAGCCAGACATGAGAGCAAGCGAGCGAGCCACATTTGATAGCAAGCGAGCGAGCCAGATGTGAGAGCGAGCGAGCAAGATATGCGAGCGAGCCAGATAAGAGAGCGAGCCAGACAAGAGAGCAGCGAGCAAGCCAGATGTGAGAGAGAGCAAGCCAGATAAGAGAGCGAGCCAGACAATTAAGCAAGCGAGCGAGCCAGATATGAGAGCAAGAGAGCCAGATATGAGAGCAAGCGAGCGAGCCAGATATGAGAGCAAGCGAGCCAGCCAGATATGAGAGCCAGCGAGCCAGATAAGAGAGCGAGCGAGCTAGCCAGATATGAGAGCAAGCGAGCGAGACAGATTTGAGAGCGAGCGAGCCAGATATGCGAGCGAGTCAGATAAGAGAGTGAGCCAGACAAGAGAGCAAGCGAGCGAGCCAGATATGAGAGCAAGCCAGATATGAGAGCGAGGGAGCCAGACATGAGAGCGAGCGAGTAAGATATGAAAGCGAGCGAGCCAGATGTGAGAGCGAACGAGCCAGACATGAGAGCAAGCGAGCGAGCCACATTTGAGAGCAAGCGAGCGAGCCAGATGTGAGAGCGAGCGAGCAAGATATGCGAGCGAGCCAGATAAGAGAGCGAGCCAGACAATTAAGCAAGCGAGCGAGCCAGATATGAGAGCAAGAGAGCCAGATATGAGAGCAAGGGAGCGAGCCAGATATGAGAGCAAGCAAGCCAGCCAGATATGAGAGCGAGCGAGCCAGATAAGAGAGCGAGCAAGACAAGAGAGCAAACGAGCTAGCCAGATATGAGAGCAAGCGAGCTAGCCAGATATGAGAGCAAGCAAGCGAGCCAGATTTGAGAGTGAGCGCGCAAGATATGCGAGCGAGCCAGATAAGAGAGCGAGCCAGACAAGAGAGCAAGCGTGCGAGCCAGATATGAGAGCAAGAGAGCCAGATATGAGAGCAAGCGAGCGAGCCAGATATGAGAGCAAGCGAGCCAGCCAGATATGAGAGCGAGCGAGCCAGATAAGAGAGCGAGCAAGACAAGAGAGCAAGCGAGCTAGCCAGATATGAGAGCAAGCAAGCTAGCCAGATATGAGAGCAAGCGAGCGAGCCAGATTTGAAAGCGAGCGAGCCAGATATGCGAGCGAGTCAGATAAGAGAGCGAGCCAGACAAGAGAGCAAGCGAGCGAGCCAGATATGAGAGCAAGCCAGATATGAGAGCGAGGGAGCCAGACATGAGAGCGAGCGAGTAAGATATGAAAGCGAGCGAGCCAGATATGAGAGCGAACGAGCCAGACATGAGAGCAAGCGAGCGAGCCACATTTGAGAGCAAGCGAGCGAGCCAGATGTGAGAGCGAGCGAGCAAGATAAGAGAGCGAGCAAGACAAGAGAGCAAACGAGCTAGCCAGATGTGAGAGCAAGCGAGCTAGCCAGATATGAGAGCAAGCAAGCGAGCCAGATTTGAGAGTGAGGGCGCAAGATATGCGAGCGAGCCAGATAAGAGAGCGAGCCAGACAAGAGAGCAAGCGAGCGAGGCAGATATGAGAGCAAGCAAGCAAGCCAGATATGAGAACGAGCGAGCCAGACATGAGAGGAGCGAGTAAGATATGAGAGCGAGCGAACCAGATAAGAGAGTGAGACAGACAAGAGAGCAAGCGAGCGAGCCAGATGTGAGAGCGAGCCATAAAAGAGAGCGAGACAGACAAGAGAGCAAGCGAGCGAGCCAGATATGAGAGCAAGCCAGCAAGCCAGACATGAGAGCGAGCCATATAAGAGAGCGAGCCAGACAAGAGAGCAAGCGAGCGAGCCAAATATGAGAGCAAGCGAGCCAGCTAGATGTGAGAGCGAGCGAGCCAGATATGTGAGCGAGCCAGATAAGAGAGCGAGCCAGACAAGAGAGGAAGCGAGCGAGCCAGATATGAGAGCAAGCGAACCAGCCAGATATGAGAGCGAGCGAGCCAGATAAGAGAGCGAGCAAGACAAGAGAGAAAGCGAGCTAGCCAAATATGAGAGCAAGCGAGCCAGATATGAGAGCGAGCGAGCCAGATATGCGAGTGAGCCAGATAAGAGAGCGAGCCAGACGAGAGCAAGCGAGCGAGCCAGATATGAGAACAAGCGAGCGAGCCAGATATGAGAGCAAGCGAGCGAGCCAGATATGAGAGCAAGTGAGCAAGCCAGATATGAGAGCAAGCGAGCAAGCCAGATATGAGAGCGAGCGAGCCAGACATGAGAGTGAGCCAGATATGCGAGCGAGCGAGCCAGATAAGAGAGCGAGCCAGACAAGAGAGCAAGCGAGCGAGCCAGATGTGAGAGCAAGGGAGCTATATATGCGAGCGAGCCATAAAAGAGAGCGAGACAGACAAGAGAGCAAGCGAGCGAGCCAGATATGAGAGCGAGCTAGCAAGGCAGATATAAGAGCGTGCCAGATAAGAAAGCGAGCCAGACAAGAGAGCAAGCGAGCCAGATATGAGAGCAAGGGAGCCAGCTAGATGTGAGAGCGAGCGAGCCAGGTATGAGAGCGAGCCAGATAAGAGAGCGAGCCAGACAAGAGAGCAAGCGAGAAAGCCAGATATGAGAGCAAGCGAGCCAGCCAGATATGAGAGCGAGCGAGCGAGCCAGATATGCAAACGAGCCATAAAAGAGAGTGAGACAGACAAGAGAGCAAGCGAGCGAGCCAGATATGAGAGCAAGCGAACCAGCCAGAAATGAGAGCAAGCGAGCCAGTCAGATGTGAGAGCGAGCGAGCCAGATATGCGAGCGAGCCAGATATGTGAGCGAGCCAGACAAGAGAGCAAGCGAGAAAGCCAGATATGAGAGCGAGCGAGCCAGACATGAGAGCAAGCGAGCGAGCCAGACATGAGAGCAAGCGAGCGAGCCAGATATGAAAGCGAGCGAGCCAGATAAGAGAGCAAGCCAGACAAGAGAGCAAGCGTGCGAGCCAGATATGCTAGCGAGCAAACCAGATAAGAGAGCGAGCGAGACAAGAGAGCAAGCGAGCGAGCCAGATATGAGAGCAAGCGAGCCAGCCAGATATGAGAGCGAGCGAGCCAGATAAGAGAGCGAGCAAGACAAGAGAGCAAGCGAGCTAGCCAGATATGAGAGCAAGCGAGCGAGCCAGATTTGAGAGCGAGCGAGCCAGATATGCGAACGAGCCAGATAAGAGAGCGAGCCAGACAAGAGAGCAAGCGAGCGAGCCAGATATGAGAGCAAGCGAGCGAGCTGGATATGAGAGCAAGCGAGCAAGCCAGATATGAGAGCAAGCGAGCGAGCCAGATTTGAGAGCGAGTGAGCCAGATATGCGAGCGAGCCATAAAAGAGAGCGAGACAGACATGAGAGCAAGCGAGCGAGCCAGATATGAGAGCAAGCGAGCGAGCCAGACATGAGAGCAAGCGAGCGAGCCAGATATGAGAGCGAGCGAGCCAGATAACAGACCAAGCCAGACAAGAGAGCAATCGTGCGAGCCAGATATGCTAGCGAGCAAGCCAGATAAGAGAGCGAGCCAGACAAGAGAGCAAGCGAGCGAGCCAGATATGAGAGCAAGCGAACTGGCCAGATATGAGAGCGAGCGAGCCAGATAAGAGAGCGAGCAAGACAAGAGAGAAAGCGAGCTAGCCAAATATGAGAGCAAGCGAGCGAGCCAGATTTGAGAGCTAGCGAGCCAGCTATGCGAGCGAGCCAGATAAGAGAGCGAGCCAGACAAGAGAGCAAGCGAGTAAGCCAGATATGAGAACAAGCGAGCAAGCCAGATATGACAGCGAGCCAGATAAGAGAGCGACCAGACAAGAGAGCAAGTGAGAAAGCCAGATATGAGAGCGAGCGAGCCAGACATGAGAGCAATCGAGCGAGCCAGATATGAGAGCGATCGAGCCAGATAAGAGAGCAAGCCAGACAAGAGAGCAAGCGTGCGAGCCAGATATGAGAGCAAGAGAGCCAGATATGAGAGCAAGCGAGCGAGCCAGATATGAGAGCAAGCGAGCCAGCCAGATATGAGAGCGAGCGAGCCAGATAAGAGAGCGAGCAAGACAAGAGAGCAAGCGAGCTAGCCAGATATGAGAGCAAGCGAGCTAGCCAGATATGAGAGCAAGCGAGCGAGCCAGATTTGAAAGCGAGCGAGCCAGATATGCGAGCGAGTCAGATAAGAGAGCGAGCCAGACAAGAGAGCAAGCGAGCGAGCCAGATATGAGAGCAAGCCAGATATGAGAGCGAGGGAGCCAGACATGAGAGCGAGCGAGTAAGATATGAAAGCGAGCGAGCCAGATATGAGAGCGAACGAGCCAGACATGAGAGCAAGCGAGCGAGCCACATTTGAGAGCAAGCGAGCGAGCCAGATGTGAGAGCGAGCGAGCAAGATAAGAGAGCGAGCAAGACAAGAGAGCAAACGAGCTAGCCAGATATGAGAGCAAGCGAGCTAGCCAGATATGAGAGCAAGCAAGCGAGCCAGATTTGAGAGTGAGGGCGCAAGATATGCGAGCGAGCCAGATAAGAGAGCGAGCCAGACAAGACAGCAAGCGAGCGAGGCAGATATGAGAGCAAGCAAGCAAGCCAGATATGAGAGCGAGCGAGCCAGACATGAGAGGAGCGAGTAAGATATGAGAGCGAGCGAACCAGATAAGAGAGCGAGACAGACAAGAGAGCAAGCGAGCGAGCCAGATGTGAGAGCGAGCCATAAAAGAGAGCGAGACAGACAAGAGAGCAAGCGAGCGAGCCAGATATGAGAGCAAGCCAGCAAGCCAGACAAGAGAGCGAGCCATATAAGAGAGCGAGCCAGACAAGAGAGCAAGCGAGCGAGCCAAATATGAGAGCAAGCGAGCCAGCTAGATGTGAGAGCGAGCGAGCCAGATATGTGAGCGAGCCAGATAAGAGAGCGAGCCAGACAAGAGAGGAAGCGAGCGAGCCAGATATGAGAGCAAGCGAACCAGCCAGATATGAGAGCGAGCGAGCCAGATAAGAGAGCGAGCAAGACAAGAGAGAAAGCGAGCTAGCCAAATATGAGAGCAAGCGAGCCAGATATGAGAGCGAGCGAGCCAGATATGCGAGCGAGCCAGATAAGAGAGCGAGCCAGACAAGAGAGCAAGCGAGCGAGCCAGATATGAGAACAAGCGAGCGAGCCAGATATGAGAGCAAGCGAGCGAGCCAGATATTAGAGCAAGTGAGCAAGCCAGATATGAGAGCAAGCGAGCAAGCCAGATATGAGAGCGAGCGAGCCAGACATGAGAGCGAGCCAGATATGCGAGCGAGCGAGCCAGATAAGAGAGCGAGCCAGACAAGAGAGCAAGCGAGCGAGCCAGATGTGAGAGCAAGGGAGCTATATATGCGAGCGAGCCATAAAAGAGAGCGAGACAGACAAGAGAGCAAGCGAGCGAGCCAGATATGAGAGCGAGCTAGCAAGGCAGATATAAGAGCGTGCCAGATAAGAAAGCGAGCCAGACAAGAGAGCAAGCGAGCCAGATATGAGAGCAAGGGAGCCTGCTAGATGTGAGAGCGAGCGAGCCAGGTATGAGAGCGAGCCAGATAAGAGAGCGAGCCAGACAAGAGAGCAAGCGAGAAAGCCAGATATGAGAGCAAGCGAGCCAGCCAGATATGAGAGCGAGCGAGCGAGCCAGATATGCAAACGAGCCATAAAAGAGAGTGAGACAGACAAGAGAGCAAGCGAGCGAGCCAGATATGAGAGCAAGCGAACCAGCCAGAAATGAGAGCAAGCGAGCCAGCCAGATGTGAGAGCGAGCGAGCCAGATATGCGAGCGAGCCAGATATGTGAGCGAGCCAGATAAGAGAGCGAGCCAGACAAGAGAGCAAGCGAGAAAGCCAGATATGAGAGCGAGCGAGCCAGATAAGAGAGCGAGCCAGACAAGAGAGCAAGCGAGCGAGCCAGATGTGAGAGCAAGGGAGCTATATATGCGAGCGAGCCATAAAAGAGAGCGAGACAGACAAGAGAGCAAGCGAGCGAGCCAGATATGAGAGCGAGCTAGCAAGGCAGATATAAGAGCGTGCCAGATAAGAAAGCGAGCCAGACAAGAGAGCAAGCGAGCCAGATATGAGAGCAAGGGAGCCTGCTAGATGTGAGAGCGAGCGAGCCAGGTATGAGAGCGAGCCAGATAAGAGAGCGAGCCAGACAAGAGAGCAAGCGAGAAAGCCAGATATGAGAGCAAGCGAGCCAGCCAGATATGAGAGCGAGCGAGCGAGCCAGATATGCAAACGAGCCATAAAAGAGAGTGAGACAGACAAGAGAGCAAGCGAGCGAGCCAGATATGAGAGCAAGCGAACCAGCCAGAAATGAGAGCAAGCGAGCCAGCCAGATGTGAGAGCGAGCGAGCCAGATATGCGAGCGAGCCAGATATGTGAGCGAGCCAGATAAGAGAGCGAGCCAGACAAGAGAGCAAGCGAGAAAGCCAGATATGAGAGCGAGCGAGCCAGACATGAGAGCAAGCGAGCGAGCCACACATGAGAGCAAGCGAGCGAGCCAGATATGAAAGCGAGCGAGCCAGATAAGAGAGCAAGCCAGACAAGAGAGCAAGCGTGCGAGCCAGATATGCTAGCGGGCAAACCAGATAAGAGAGCGAGCGAGACAAGAGAGTAAGCGAGCAAGCCAGATATGAGAGCAAGCGAGCCAGCCAGATATGAGAGCGAGCGAGCCAGATAAGAGAGCGAGCAAGACAAGAGAGCAAGCGAGCTAGCCAGATATGAGAGCAAGCGAGCGAGCCAGATTTGAGAGCGAGCGAGCCAGATATGCGAACGAGCCAGATAAGAGCGCGAGCCAGACAAGAGAGCAAGCGAGCGAGCCAGATATGAGAGCAAGCGAGCGAGCTGGATATGAGAGCAAGCGAGCAAGCCGGATATGAGAGCAAGCGAGTGAGCCAGATTTGAGAGCGAGTGAGCCAGATATGCGAGCGAGCCATAAAAGAGAGCGAGACAGACATGAGAGCAAGCGAGCGAGCCAGATATGAGAGCAAGCGAGCGAGCCAGAAATGAGAGCAAGCGAGCGAGCCAGATATGAGAGCGAGCGAGCCAGATAAGAGACCAAGCCAGACAAGAGAGCAATCGTGCGAGCCAGATATGCTAGCGAGCAAGCCAGATAAGAGAGCGAGCAAGACATGAGAGCAAGCGAGCGAGCCAGATATGAGAGCAAGCGAACCGGCCAGATATGAGAGCGAGCGAGCCAGATAAGAGAGCGAGCAAGACAAGAGAGAAAGCGAGCTAGCCAAATATGAGAGCAAGCGAGCGAGCCAGATTTGAGAGCTAGCGAGCCAGCTATGCGAGCGAGCCAGATAAGAGAGCGAGCCAGACAAGAGAGCAAGCGAGTAAGCCAGATATGAGAACAAGCGAGCAAGCCAGATATGAGAGCGAGCCAGATAAGAGAGCGACCAGACAAGAGAGCAAGTGAGAAAGCCAGATATGAGAGCGAGCGAGCCAGACATGAGAGCAATCGAGCGAGCCAGATATGAGAGCGATCGAGCCAGATAAGAGAGCAAGCCAGACAAGAGAGCAAGCGTGCGAGCCAGATATGAGAGCAAGCGAGCGAGCCAGATGTGAGAGCGAGACAGATAAGAGAGCAAGCCAGACAAGAGAGCAAGCGAGCGAGCCAGATATGCTAGCGAGCAAGCCAGATAAGAGAGTGAGCCAGACAAGAGAGCAAGTGAGCCAAATGTGAGAGCGAGCGAGCAAGATATGCGAGCGAGCCAGATAAGAGAGCGAGCCAGACAAGAGAGCAGCGAGCGAGCCAGATATTAGAGCAAGCGAGCAAGCCAGATGTGAGAGAGAGCGAGGCAGATAAGAGAGTGAGCCAGACAATTAAGCAAGCGAGCGAGCCAGATATGAGAGCAAGCGAGCGATCCAGATATGAGAGCGAGCCAGACATGAGAGTGAGCGAGCCAGACATGAGAACGAGCAAACCAGATATGAGAGCAAGCGAGCGAGCCAGATATGAGAGCAAGCGAGCCAGACAGATATGAGAGCAAGCGAGCCAGATAAGAGAGCGAGCAAGACAAGAGAGCAAGCGAGCTAGCCAGATATGAGAGCAAGCGAGCAAGCCAGATTTGAGAGCGTGCGAGCCAGATATGCGAACGAGCCAGATAAGAGAGCGAGCCAGACAAGAGAGCAAGCGAGCGAGCCAGATATGAGAGCAAGCGAGCGAGCCGGATATGAGAGCAAGCGAGCAGGCCAGATATGAGAGCAAGCAAGCGAGCCAGATTTGAGAGCGAGTGAGCCAGATATGCGAGCGAGCCATAAAAGAGAGCGAGACAGACATGAGAGCAAGCGAGCGAGCCAGATATGAGAGCAAGCGAGCCAGCCAGAAATGAGAGCAAGCGAGCCAGCCAGATGTGAGAGCGAGCGAGCCAGATATGCGAGCAAGCCAGATAAGAGAGCGAGCCAGACAAGAGAGCAAGCGAGAAAGCCAGATATGAGAGCGAGAGAGCCAGACATGAGAGCAAGCGAGCGAGCCAGATATGAGAGCGATCGAGCCAGATAAGAGAGCGAGCCAGACAAGAGAGCAAGCGAGCGAGCCAGATATGAGAGCAAGCGAGCAAGCCAGATATGAGAGAGAGCCAGATAAGAGAGCGAACCAGACAAGAGAGCAAGCGAGAAAGCCAGATATGAGAGCGAGCGAGCCAGACATGAGAGCAAGCGAGCGAGCCAGATATGAGAGCGAGCGAGCAAGACATGAGAGCAAGCGAGCGAGCCAGATATGAGAGCGAGCGAGCCAGATAAGAGACCAAGCCAGACAAGAGAGCAATCGTGCGAGCCAGATATGCTAGCGAGCAAGCCAGATAAGAGAGCGAGCCAGACAAGAGAGCAAGCGAGCGAGCCAGATATGAGAGCAAGCGAACCGGCCAGATATGAGAGCGAGCAAGCCAGATAAGAGAGCGAGCAAGACAAGAGAGAAAGCGAGCTAGCCAAATATGAGAGCAAGCGAGCGAGCCAGATTTGAGAGCTAGCGAGCCAGCTATGCGAGCGAGCCAGATAAGAGAGCGAGCCAGACAAGAGAGCAAGCGAGTAAGCCAGATATGAGAACAAGCGAGCAAGCCAGATATGAGAGCGAGCCAGATAAGAGAGCGACCAGACAAGAGAGCAAGTGAGAAAGCCAGATATGAGAGCGAGCGAGCCAGACATGAGAGCAATCGAGCGATCCAGATATGAGAGCGATCGAGCCAGATAAGAGAGCAAGCCAGACAAGAGAGCAAGCGTGCGAGCCAGATATGAGAGCAAGCGAGCGAGCCAGATGTGAGAGCGAGACAGATAAGAGAGCAAGCCAGACAAGAGAGCAAGCGAGCGAGCCAGATATGCTAGCGAGCAAGCCAGATAAGAGAGTGAGCCAGACAAGAGAGCAAGTGAGCCAAATGTGAGAGCGAGCGAGCAAGATATGCGAGCGAGCCAGATAAGAGAGCGAGCCAGACAAGAGAGCAGCGAGCGAGCCAGATATTAGAGCAAGCGAGCAAGCCAGATGTGAGAGAGAGCGAGGCAGATAAGAGATTGAGCCAGACAATTAAGCAAGCGAGCGAGCCAGATATGAGAGCAAGCGAGCGATCCAGATATGAGAGCGAGCCAGACATGAGAGTGAGCGAGCCAGACATGAGAACGAGCGAACCAGATATGAGAGCAAGCGAGCGAGCCAGATATGAGAGCAAGCGAGCCAGCCAGATATGAGAGCGAGCAAGCCAGATAAGAGAGCGAGCAAGACAAGAGAGCAAGCGAGCTAGCCAGATATGAGAGCAAGCGAGCTAGCCAGATATGAGAGCAAGCGAGCGAGCCAGATTTGAGATCGATCGAGCCAGATAAGAGAGCAAGCGTGCGAGCCAGATATGCTAGCGAGCAAGCCAGATAAGAGAGCGAGCCAGACAAAAGAGCAAGCGAGCGAGCCAGATATGAGAGCAAGCGAGCGAGCCAGATGTGAGAGCGAGACAGATAAGAGAGCAAGCCAGACAAGAGAGCAAGCGAGCGAGCCAGATATGAGAGCAAGCGAACCAGCCAGATATGAGAGCGAGCGAGCCAGATATGAGAGCGAGCAAGACAAGAGAGAAAGCGAGCTAGCCAAATATGAGAGCAAGCGAGCGAGCCAGATCTGAGAGCGAGCGAGCCAGATATGCGAGCGAGCCAGATAAGAGAGCAAGCCAGACAAGAGAGC
This sequence comes from Hyla sarda, assembly GCF_029499605.1. NCBI lineage: Eukaryota > Metazoa > Chordata > Amphibia > Anura > Hylidae > Hyla > Hyla sarda. The sequence continues at coordinate 110,155 of NW_026610680.1, forward strand.
AAGCGAGCGATCCAGATATGAGAAAAAGCGAGCGAGCCAGATATGAGAGCAAGCGAGCGAGCAAAATATGAGAGCAAGCGAGCAAGCCAGATATGAGAGCAAGCGAGCGAGCCCGATTTGAGAGCGAGCGAGCCAGATATGCGAGCGAGCCAGATAAGAGAGTGAGCCAGACAAGAGAGCAAGCAAGCGAGCCAGATATGACAGTAAGCGAGCGAGCCAGATATGAGAGCAAGCGAGCAAGCCAGATATGAGAGCGAGCGAGCCAGACATGAGAGCGAGCGAGCCAGATATGCGAGCGAGCGAGCCAGATAAGAGAATGACCCAGACAAGAGAGCAAGCGAGCGAGCCAGATGTGAGAGCAAGCTAGCCAGATATGCGAGCGAGCCATAAAAGAGAGCGAGACAGACAAGAGAGCAAGCGAGCGAGCCTGATGTGAGAGCGAGCTAGCAAGGCAGATATAAGAGCGAGCCAGATAAGAGAGCGAGCCAGACAAGAGAGCAAGCGAGCCAGATATGAGAGCAAGCGAGCCAGCTAGATGTGAGAGCGAGCGAGCCAGATATGCGAGCGAGCCAGATAAGAGAGCGAGCCAGACAAGAGAGCAAGCGAGCGAGCCAGATATGAGAGCGAGCGAGCGAGCCGGATATGAGAGCAAGCGAGCAAGCAAGATATGAGAGCAAGCGAGCGAGCCAGATTTGAGAGCGAGCAAGCCAGATATGCGAGCGAGCCATAAAAGAGAGCGAGACAGACGAGAGCAAGCGAGCGAGCCAGATATGAGAGCAAGCGAGCCAGCCAGAAATGAGAGCAAGCGAGCCAGCCAGATGTGAGAGCGAGCGAGCCAGATATGCGAGCAAGCCAGATAAGAGAGCAAGCCAGACAAGAGAGCAAGCGAGAAAGCCAGATATGAGAGCGAGCAAGCCAGATAAGAGAGCAAGCCAGACAAGAGAGCAAGCGTGCGAGCCAGATATGCTAGCGAGCTAGCCAGATAAGAGAGCGAGCCAGACAAGAGAGCAAGCGAGCGAGCCAGATATGAGAGCAAGCGAGCCAGACAGATATGAGAGCAAGCGAGCCAGATAAGAGAGCGAGCAAGACAAGAGAGCAAGCGAGCTAGCCAGATATGAGAGCAAGCGAGCGAGCCAGATAAGAGAGCGAGCCAGACAAGAGAGCAAGCGAGCGAGCCAGATATGAGAGCAAGCGAGCGAGCCGGATATGAGAGCAAGCGAGCAAGCCAGATATGAGAGCAAGCGAGAGAGACAGATTTGAGAGCGAGTGAGCCAGATATGCGAGCGAGCCATAAAAGAGAGCGAGATAGACAAGAGAGCAAGCGAGCGAGCCAGATATGAGAGCAAGCGAGCCAGCCAGAAATGAGAGCAAGCGAGCCAGCCAGATGTGAGAGCGAGCGAGCCAGATATGCGAGCAAGCCAGATAAGAGAGCGAGCCAGACAAGAGAGCAAGCGAGAAAGCCAGATATGAGAGCGAGAGAGCCAGACATGAGAGCAAGCGAGCGAGCCAGATATGAGAGCGATCGAGCCAGATAAGAGAGCGAGCCAGACAAGAGAGCAAGCGAGCGAGCCAGATATGAGAGCAAGCGAGCAAGCCAGATATGAGAGAGAGCCAGATAAGAGAGCGAACTAGACAAGAGAGCAAGCGAGAAAGCCAGATATGAGAGCGAGCGAGCCAGACATGAGAGCAAGCGAGCGAGCCAGATATGAGAGCGAGCGAGCCAGACATGAGAGCAAGCGAGCGAGCCAGATATGAGAGCGAGCGAGCCAGATAAGAGACCAAGCCAGACAAGAGAGCAAGCGTGCGAGCCAGATATGCTAGCGAGAAAGCCAGATAAGAGAGCGAGCCAGACAAGAGAGCAAGCGAGCGAGCCAGATATGAGAGCAAGCGAACCGGCCAGATATGAGAGCGAGCGAGCCAGATAAGAGAGCGAGCAAGACAAGAGAGAAAGCAAGCTAGCCAAATATGAGAGCAAGCGAGCAAGCCAGATTTGAGAGCTAGCGAGCCAGATATGCGAATGAGCCAGATAAGAGAGCGAGCCAGACAAGAGAGCAAGCGAGCGAGCCAGATATGAGAACAAGCGAGCAAGCCAGATATGAGAGCGAGCCAGATAAGAGAGCGACCATACAAGAGAGCAAGTGAGAAAGCCAGATATGAGAGCGAGCGAGCCAGACATGAGAGCAAGCGAGCGAGCCAGATATGAGAGCGATCGAGCCAGATAAGAGAGCAAGCGTGCGAGCCAGATATGCTAGCGAGCAAGCCAGATAAGAGAGCAAGCCAGACAAGAGAGCAAGCGTGCGAGCCAGATATGAGAGCAAGCGAGCGAGCCAGATGTGAGAGCGAGACAGATAAGAGAGCAAGCCAGACAAGAGAGCAAGCGAGCGAGCCAGATATGCTAGCGAGCAAGCCAGATAAGAGAGTGAGCCAGACAAGAGAGCAAGTGAGCCAAATGTGAGAGCGAGCGAGCAAGATATGCGAGCGAGCCAGATAAGAGAGCGAGCCAGACAAGAGAGAAAGCGAGCGAGCCAGATATTAGAGCAAGCGAGCAAGCCAGATGTGAGAGAGAGCGAGGCAGATAAGAGAGTGAGCCAGACAATTAAGCAAGCGAGCGAGCCAGATATGAGAGCAAGCGAGCGATCCAGATATGAGAGCGAGCCAGACATGAGAGTGAGCGAGCCAGACATGAGAACGAGCGAGCCAGATATGAGAGCAAGCGAGCGAGCCAGATATGAGAGCAAGCGAGCCAGCCAGATATGAGAGCGAGCGAGCCAGATAAGAGAGCGAGCAAGACAAAAGAGCAAGCGAGCTAGCCAGATATGAGAGCAAGCGAGCTAGCCAGATATGAGAGCAAGCGAGCGAGCCAGATTTGAGAGCGAGCGAGCCAGATATGCGAGCGAGTCAGATAAGAGAGCGAGCCAGACAAGAGAGCAAGCGAGCGAGCCAGATATGAGAGCAAGCCAGATATGGGAGAGAGCGAGCCAGACATGAGAGCGAGCGAGTAAGATATGAAAGCGAGCGAGCCAGATATGAGAGCGAACGAGCCAGACATGAGAGCAAGCGAGCGAGCCACATTTGAGAGCAAGCGAGCGAGCCAGATGTGAGAGCGAGCGAGCAAGATATGCGAGCGAGCCAGATAAGAGAGCGAGCCAGACAATTAAGCAAGCGAGCGAGCCAGATATGAGAGCAAGAGAGCCAGATATGAGAGCAAGCGAGCGAGCCAGATATGAGAGCAAGCGAGCCAGCCAGATATGAGAGCGAGCGAGCCAGATAAGAGAGCGAGCAAGACAAGAGAGCAAACGAGCTAGCCAGATATGAGAGCAAGCGAGCTAGCCAGATATGAGAGCAAGCAAGCGAGCCAGATTTGAGAGTGAGCGCGCAAGATATGCGAGCGAGCCAGATAAGAGAGCGAGCCAGACAAGAGAGCAAGCAAGCGAGGCAGATATGAGAGCAAGCAAGCAAGCCAGATATGAGAGCGAGCCAGACAATTAAGCAAGCGAGCGAGCCAGATATGAGAGCAAGAGAGCCAGATATGAGAGCAAGCGAGCGAGCCAGATATGAGAGCAAGCGAGCCAGCCAGATATGAGAGCGAGCGAGCCAGATAAGAGAGCGAGCAAGACAAGAGAGCAAGCGAGCTAGCCAGATATGAGAGCAAGCGAGCTAGCCAGATATGAGAGCAAGCGAGCGAGCCAGATTTGAAAGCGAGCGAGCCAGATATGCGAGCGAGTCAGATAAGAGAGCGAGCCAGACAAGAGAGCAAGCGAGCGAGCCAGATATGAGAGCAAGCCAGATATGAGAGCGAGGGAGCCAGACATGAGAGCGAGCGAGTAAGATATGAAAGCGAGCGAGCCAGATATGAGAGCGAACGAGCCAGACATGAGAGCAAGCGAGCGAGCCACATTTGAGAGCAAGCGAGCGAGCCAGATGTGAGAGCGAGCGAGCAAGATAAGAGAGCGAGCAAGACAAGAGAGCAAACGAGCTAGCCAGATATGAGAGCAAGCGAGCTAGCCAGATATGAGAGCAAGCAAGCGAGCCAGATTTGAGAGTGAGGGCGCAAGATATGCGAGCGAGCCAGATAAGAGAGCGAGCCAAACAAGAGAGCAAGCGAGCGAGGCAGATATGAGAGCAAGCAAGCAAGCCAGATATGAGAGCGAGCGAGCCAGACATGAGAGGAGCGAGTAAGATATGAGAGCGAGCGAACCAGATAAGAGAGCGAGACAGACAAGAGAGCAAGCGAGCGAGCCAAATGTGAAAGCGAGCCATAAAAGAGAGCGAGACAGACAAGAGAGCAAGCGAGCGAGCCAGATATGAGAGCAAGCCAGCAAGCCAGACATGAGAGCGAGCCATATAAGAGAGCGAGCCAGACAAGAGAGCAAGCGAGCGAGCCAAATATGAGAGCAAGCGAGCCAGCTAGATGTGAGAGCGAGCGAGCCAGATATGTGAGCGAGCCAGATAAGAGAGCGAGCCAGACAAGAGAGGAAGCGAGCGAGCCAGATATGAGAGCAAGCGAACCAGCCAGATATGAGAGCGAGCGAGCCAGATAAGAGAGCGAGCAAGACAAGAGAGAAAGCGAGCTAGCCAAATATGAGAGCAAGCGAGCCAGATATGAGAGCGAGCGAGCCAGATATGCGAGTGAGCCAGATAAGAGAGCGAGCCAGACAAGAGAGCAAGCGAGCGAGCCAGATATGAGAACAAGCGAGCGAGCCAGATATGAGAGCAAGCGAGCGAGCCAGATATGAGAGCAAGCGAGCGAGCCAGATATGAGAGCAAGTGAGCAAGCCAGATATGAGAGCAAGCGAGCAAGCCAGATATGAGAGCGAGCGAGCCAGACATGAGAGCGAGCCAGATATGCGAGCGAGCGAGCCAGATAAGAGAGCGAGCCAGACAAGAGAGCAAGCGAGCGAGCCAGATGTGAGAGCAAGGGAGCTATATATGCGAGCGAGCCATAAAAGAGAGCGAGACAGACAAGAGAGCAAGCGAGCGAGCCAGATATGAGAGCGAGCTAGCAAGGCAGATATAAGAGCGTGCCAGATAAGAAAGCGAGCCAGACAAGAGAGCAAGCGAGCCAGATATGAGAGCAAGGGAGCCAGCTAGATGTGAGAGCGAGCGAGCCAGGTATGAGAGCGAGCCAGATAAGAGAGCGAGCCAGACAAGAGAGCAAGCGAGAAAGCCAGATATGAGAGCAAGCGAGCCAGCCAGATATGAGAGCGAGCGAGCGAGCCAGATATGCAAACGAGCCATAAAAGAGAGTGAGACAGACAAGAGAGCAAGCGAGCGAGCCAGATATGAGAGCAAGCGAACCAGCCAGAAATGAGAGCAAGCGAGCCAGCCAGATGTGAGAGCGAGCGAGCCAGATATGCGAGCGAGCCAGATATGTGAGCGAGCCAAATAAGAGAGCGAGCCAGACAAGAGAGCAAGCGAGAAAGCCAGATATGAGAGCGAGCGAGCCAGACATGAAAGGAAGCGAGCGAGCCAGACATGAGAGCAAGCGAGCGAGCCAGATATGAAAGCGAGCGAGCCAGATAAGAGAGCAAGCCAGACAAAAGAGCAAGCGTGCGAGCCAGATATGCTAGCGAGCAAACCAGATAAGAGAGCGAGCGAGACAAGAGAGCAAGCGAGCGAGCCAGATATGAGAGCAAGCGAGCCAGCCAGATATGAGAGCGAGCGAGCCAGATAAGAGAGCGAGCAAGACAAGAGAGCAAGCGAGCTAGCCAGATATGAGAGCAAGCGAGCGAGCCAGATTTGAGAGCGAGCGAGCCAGATATGCAAACGAGCCAGATAAGAGAGCGAGCCAGACAAGAGAGCAAGCGAGCGAGCCAGATATGAGAGCAAGCGAGCGAGCTGGATATGAGAGCAAGCGAGCAAGCCAGATATGAGAGCAAGCGAGCGAGCCAGATTTGAGAGCGAGTGAGCCAGATATGCGAGCGAGCCATAAAAGAGAGCGAGACAGACATGAGAGCAAGCGAGCGAGCCAGATATGAGAGCAAGCGAGCGAGCCAGACATGAGAGCAAGCGAGCGAGCCAGATATGAGAGCGAGCGAGCCAGATAAGAGACCAAGCCAGACAAGAGAGCAATCGTGCGAGCCAGATATGCTAGCGAGCAAGCCAGATAAGAGAGCGAGCCAGACAAGAGAGCAAGCGAGCGAGCCAGATATGAGAGCAAGCGAACCGGCCAGATATGAGAGCGAGCGAGCCAGATAAGAGAGCGAGCAAGACAAGAGAGAAAGCGAGCTAGCCAAATATGAGAGCAAGCGAGCGAGCCAGATTTGAGAGCTAGCGAGCCAGCTATGCGAGCGAGCCAGATAAGAGAGCGAGCCAGACAAGAGAGCAAGCGAGTAAGCCAGATATGAGAACAAGCGAGCAAGCCAGATATGAGAGCGAGCCAGATAAGAGAGCGACCAGACAAGAGAGCAAGTGAGAAAGCCAGATATGAGAGCGAGCGAGCCAGACATGAGAGCAATCGAGCGAGCCAGATATGAGAGCGATCGAGCCAGATAAGAGAGCAAGCCAGACAAGAGAGCAAGCGTGCGAGCCAGATATGAGAGCAAGAGAGCCAGATATGAGAGCAAGCGAGCGAGCCAGATATGAGAGCAAGCGAGCCAGCCAGATATGAGAGCGAGCGAGCCAGATAAGAGAGCGAGCAAGACAAGAGAGCAAGCGAGCTAGCCAGATATGAGAGCAAGCGAGCTAGCCAGATATGAGAGCAAGCGAGCGAGCCAGATTTGAAAGCGAGCGAGCCAGATATGCGAGCGAGTCAGATAAGAGAGCGAGCCAGACAAGAGAGCAAGCGAGCGAGCCAGATATGAGAGCAAGCCAGATATGAGAGCAAGGGAGCCAGACATGAGAGCGAGCGAGTAAGATATGAAAGCGAGCGAGCCAGATATGAGAGCGAACGAGCCAGACATGAGAGCAAGCGAGCGAGCCACATTTGAGAGCAAGCGAGCGAGCCAGATGTGAGAGCGAGCGAGCAAGATAAGAGAGCGAGCAAGACAAGAGAGCAAACGAGCTAGCCAGATATGAGAGCAAGCGAGCTAGCCAGATATGAGAGCAAGCAAGCAAGCCAGATATGAGAGCGAGCGAGCCAGACATGAGAGGAGCGAGTAAGATATGAGAGCGAGCGAACCAGATAAGAGAGCGAGACAGACAAGAGAGCAAGCGAGCGAGCCAGATGTGAGAGCGAGCCATAAAAGAGAGCGAGACAGACAAGAGAGCAAGCGAGCGAGCCAGATATGAGAGCAAGCCAGCAAGCCAGACATGAGAGCGAGCCATATAAGAGAGCGAGCCAGACAAGAGAGCAAGCGAGCGAGCCAAATATGAGAGCAAGCGAGCCAGCTAGATGTGAGAGCGAGCGAGCCAGATATGTGAGCGAGCCAGATAAGAGAGCGAGCCAGACAAGAGAGGAAGCGAGCGAGCCAGATATGAGAGCAAGCGAACCAGCCAGATATGAGAGCGAGCGAGCCAGATAAGAGAGCGAGCAAGACAAGAGAGAAAGCGAGCTAGCCAAATATGAGAGCAAGCGAGCCAGATATGAGAGCGAGCGAGCCAGATATGCGAGCGAGCCAGATAAGAGAGCGAGCCAGACAAGAGAGCAAGCGAGCGAGCCAGATATGAGAACAAGCAAGCGAGCCAGATATGAGAGCAAGCGAGCGAGCCAGATATGAGAGCAAGTGAGCAAGCCAGATATGAGAGCAAGCGAGCAAGCCAGATATGAGAGCGAGCGAGCCAGACATGAGAGCGAGCCAGATATGCGAGCGAGCGAGCCAGATAAGAGAGCGAGCCAGACAAGAGAGCAAGCGAGCGAGCCAGATGTGAGAGCAAGGGAGCTATATATGCGAGCGAGCCATAAAAGAGAGCGAGACAGACAAGAGAGCAAGCGAGCGAGCCAGATATGAGAGCGAGCTAGCAAGGCAGATATAAGAGCGTGCCAGATAAGAAAGCGAGCCAGACAAGAGAGCAAGCGAGCCAGATATGAGAGCAAGGGAGCCAGCTAGATGTGAGAGCGAGCGAGCCAGGTATGAGAGCGAGCCAGATAAGAGAGCGAGCCAGACAAGAGAGCAAGCGAGAAAGCCAGATATGAGAGCAAGCGAGCCAGCCAGATATGAGAGCGAGCGAGCGAGCCAGATATGCAAACGAGCCATAAAAGAGAGTGAGACAGACAAGAGAGCAAGTGAGCGAGCCAGATATGAGAGCAAGCGAACCAGCCAGAAATGAGAGCAAGCGAGCCAGCCAGATGTGAGAGCGAGCGAGCCAGATATGCGAGCGAGCCAGATATGTGAGCGAGCCAGATAAGAGAGCGAGCCAGACAAGAGAGCAAGCGAGAAAGCCAGATATGAGAGCGAGCGAGCCAGACATGAGAGCAAGCGAGCGAGCCAGACATGAGAGCAAGCGAGCGAGCCAGATATGAAAGCGAGCGAGCCAGATAAGAGAGCAAGCCAGACAAGAGAGCAAGCGTGCGAGCCAGATATGCTAGCGAGCAAACCAAATAAGAGAGCGAGCGAGACAAGAGAGCAAGCGAGCAAGCCAGATATGAGAGCAAGCGAGCGAGCCAGATATGAGAGCAAGCGAGCCAGCCAGATATGAGAGCGAGCGAGCCAGATAAGAGAGCGAGCAAGACAAGAGAGCAAGCGAGCTAGCCAGATATGAGAGCAAGCGAGCGAGCCAGATTTGAGAGCGAGCGAGCCAGATATGCGAACGAGCCAGATAAGAGAGCGAGCCAGACAAGAGAGCAAGCGAGCGAGCCAGATATGAGAGCAAGCGAGCGAGCTGGATATGAGAGCAAGCGAGCAAGCCAGATATGAGAGCAAGCGAGCGAGCCAGATTTGAGAGCGAGTGAGCCAGATATGAGAGCGAGCCATAAAAGAGAGCGAGACAGACATGAGAGCAAGCGAGCGAGCCAGATATGAGAGCAAGCGAGCGAGCCAGAAATGAGAGCAAGCGAGCGAGCCAGATATGAGAGCGAGCGAGCCAGATAAGAGACCAAGCCAGACAAGAGAGCAATCGTGCGAGCCAGATATGCTAGCGAGCAAGCCAGATAAGAGAGCGAGCCAGACAAGAGAGCAAGCGAGCGAGCCAGATATGAGAGCAAGCGAACCGGCCAGATATGAGAGCGAGCGAGCCAGATAAGAGAGCGAGTAAGACAAGAGAGAAAGCGAGCTAGCCAAATATGAGAGCAAGCGAGCGAGCCAGATTTGAAAGCTAGCGAGCCAGCTATGCGAGCGAGCCAGATAAGAGAGCGAGCCAGACAAGAGAGCAAGCGAGTAAGCCAGATATGAGAACAAGCGAGCAAGCCAGATATGAGAGCGAGCCAGATAAGAGAGCGACCAGACAAGAGAGCAAGTGAGAAAGCCAGATATGAGAGCGAGCGAGCCAGACATGAGAGCAATCGAGCGAGCCAGATATGAGAGCGATCGAGCCAGATAAGAGAGCAAGCCAGACAAGAGAGCAAGCGTGCGAGCCAGATATGAGAGCAAGCGAGCGAGCCAGATGTGAGAGCGAGACAGATAAGAGAGCAAGCCAGACAAGAGAGCAAGCGAGCGAGCCAGATATGCTAGCGAGCAAGCCAGATAAGAGAGTGAGCCAGACAAGAGAGCAAGTGAGCCAAATGTGAGAGCGAGCGAGCAAGATATGCGAGCGAGCCAGATAAGAGAGCGAGCCAGACAAGAGAGCAGCGAGCGAGCCAGATATTAGAGCAAGCGAGCAAGCCAGATGTGAGAGAGAGCGAGGCAGATAAGAGAGTGAGCCAGACAATTAAGCAAGCGAGCGAGCCAGATATGAGAGCAAGCGAGCGATCCAGATATGAGAGCGAGCCAGACATGAGAGTGAGCGAGCCAGACATGAGAACGAGCGAGCCAGATATGAGAGCAAGCGAGCGAACCAGATATGAGAGCAAGCGAGCCAGACAGATATGAGAGCAAGCGAGCCAGATAAGAGAGCGAGCAAGACAAGAGAGCAAGCGAGCTAGCCAGATATGAGAGCAAGCGAGCGAGCCAGATTTGAGAGCGAGCGAGCCAGATATGCGAACGAGCCAGATAAGAGAGCGAGCCAGACAAGAGAGCAAGCGAGCGAGCCAGATATGAGAGCAAGCGAGCGAGCCGGATATGAGAGCAAGCGAGCAAGCCAGATATGAGAGCAAGTGAGCGAGCCAGATTTGAGAGCGAGTGAGCCAGATATGCGAGCGAGCCATAAAAGAGAGCGAGACAGACATGAGAGCAAGCGAGCGAGCCAGATATGAGAGCAAGCGAGCCAGCCAGAAATGAGAGCAAGCGAGCCAGCCAGATGTGAGAGCGAGCGAGCCAGATATGCGAGCAAGCCAGATAAGAGAGCGAGCCAGACAAGAGAGCAAGCGAGAAAGCCAGATATGAGAGCGAGAGAGCCAGACATGAGAGCAAGCGAGCGAGCCAGATATGAGAGCGATCGAGCTAGATAAGAGAGCGAGCCAGACAAGAGAGCAAGCGAGCGAGCCAGATATGAGAGCAAGCGAGCAAGCCAGATATGAGAGAGAGCCAGATAAGAGAGCGAACCAGACAAGAGAGCAAGCGAGAAAGCCAGATATGAGAGCGAGCGAGCCAGACATGAGAGCAAGCGAGCGAGCCGGATATGAGAGCGAGCGAGCCAGACATGAGAGCAAGCGAGCGAGCCAGATATGAGAGCGAGCGAGCCAGATAAGAGACCAAGCCAGACAAGAGAGCAATCGTGCGAGCCAGATATGCTAGCGAGCAAGCCAGATAAGAGAGCGAGCCAGACAAGAGAGCAAGCGAGCGAGCCAGATATGAGAGCAAGCGAGCCGGCCAGATATGAGAGCGAGCAAGCCAGATAAGAGAGCGAGCAAGACAAGAGAGAAAGCGAGCTAGCCAAATATGAGAGCAAGCGAGCGAGCCAGATTTGAGAGCTAGCGAGCCAGCTATGCGAGCGAGCCAGATAAGAGAGCGAGCCAGACAAGAGAGCAAGCGAGTAAGCCAGATATGAGAACAAGCGAGCAAGCCAGATATGAGAGCGAGCCAGATAAGAGAGCGACCAGACAAGAGAGCAAGTGAGAAAGCCAGATATGAGAGCGAGCGAGCCAGACATGAGAGCAATCGAGCGAGCCAGATATGAGAGCAAGCGAGCGAGCCAGATGTGAGAGCGAGACAGATAAGAGAGCAAGCCAGACAAGAGAGCAAGCGAGCGAGCCAGATATGCTAGCGAGCAAGCCAGATAAGAGAGTGAGCCAGACAAGAGAGCAAGTGAGCCAAATGTGAGAGCGAGCGAGCAAGATATGCGAGCGAGCCAGATAAGAGAGCGAGCCAGACAAGAGAGCAGCGAGCGAGCCAGATATTAGAGCAAGCGAGCAAGCCAGATGTGAGAGAGAGCGAGGCAGATAAGAGAGTGAGCCAGACAATTAAGCAAGCGAGCGAGCCAGATATGAGAGCAAGCGAGCGATCCAGATATGAGAACGAGCCAGACATGAGAGTGAGCGAGCCAGACATGAGAACGAGCGAGCCAGATATGAGAGCAAGCGAGCGAGCCAGATATGAGAGCAAGCGAGCCAGCCAGATATGAGAGCGAGCAAGCCAGATAAGAGAGCGAGCAAGACAAGAGAGCAAGCGAGCTAGCCAGATATGAGAGCAAGCGAGCTAGCCAGATATGAGAGCAAGCGAGCGAGCCAGATTTGAGAGCGATCGAGCCAGATAAGAGAGCAAGCGTGCGAGCCAGATATGCTAGCGAGCAAGCCAGATAAGAGAGCGAGCCAGACAAAAGAGCAAGCGAGCGAGCCAGATATGAGAGCAAGCGAGTGAGCCAGATGTGAGAGCGAGACAGATAAGAGAGCAAGCCAGACAAGAGAGCAAGCGAGCGAGCCAGATATGAGAGCAAGCGAACCAGCCAGATATGAGAGCGAGCGAGCCAGATATGAGAGCGAGCAAGACAAGAGAGAAAGCGAGCTAGCCAAATATGAGAGCAAGCGAGCGAGCCAGATTTGAGAGCGAGCGAGCCAGATATGCGAGCGAGCCAGATAAGAGAGCAAGCCAGACAAGAGAGCAAGCGAGCGATCCAGATATGAGAAAAAGCGAGCGAGCCAGATATGAGAGCAAGCGAGCGAGCAAAATATGAGAGCAAGCGAGCAAGCCAGATATGAGAGCAAGCGAGCGAGCCCGATTTGAGAGCGAGCGAGCCAGATATGCGAGCGAGCCAGATAAGAGAGTGAGCCAGACAAGAGAGCAAGCAAGCGAGCCAGATATGACAGTAAGCGAGCGAGCCAGATATGAGAGCAAGCGAGCAAGCCAAATATGAGAGCGAGCGAGCCAGACATGAGAGCGAGCGAGCCAGATATGCGAGCGAGCGAGCCAGATAAGAGAATGACCCAGACAAGAGAGCAAGCGAGCGAGCCAGATGTGAGAGCAAGCTAGCCAGATATGCGAGCGAGCCATAAAAGAGAGCGAGACAGACAAGAGAGCAAGCGAGCGAGCCAGATGTGAGAGCGAGCTAGCAAGGCAGATATAAGAGCGAGCCAGATAAGAGAGCGAGCCAGACAAGAGAGCAGGCGAGCCAGATATGAGAGCAAGAGAGCCAGCTAGATGTGAGAGCGAGCGAGCCAGATATGCGAGCGAGCCAGATAAGAGAGCGAGCCAGACAAGAGAGCAAGCGAGCGAGCCAGATATGAGAGCGAGCGAGCGAGCCGGATATGAGTGCAAGCGAGCAAGCAAGATATGAGAGCAAGCGAGCGAGCCAGATTTGAGAGCGAGCAAGCCAGATATGCGAGCGAGCCATAAAAGAGAGCGAGACAGACGAGAGCAAGCGAGCGAGCCAGATATGAGAGCAAGCGAGCCAGCCAGAAATGAGAGCAAGCGAGCCAGCCAGATGTGAGAGCGAGCGAGCCAGATATGCGAGCAAGCCAGATAAGAGAGCAAGCCAGACAAGAGAGCAAGCGTGCGAGCCAGATATGCTAGCGAGCTAGCCAGATAAGAGAGCGAGCCAGATATGAGAGCAAGCGAGCCAGACAGATATGAGAGCAAGCGAGCCAGATAAGAGAGCGAGCAAGACAAGAGAGCAAGCGAGCTAGCCAGATATGAGAGCAAGCGAGCGAGCCAGATTTGAGAGCGAGCGAGCCAGATATGCGAGCGAGCCAGATAAGAGAGCGAGCCAGACAAGAGAGCAAGCGAGCGAGCCAGATATGAGAGCGATCGAGCCAGATAAGAGAGCGAGCCAGACAAGAGAGCAAGCGAGCGAGCCAGATATGAGAGCAAGCGAGCAAGCCAGATATGAGAGAGAGCCAGATAAGAGAGCGAACTAGACAAGAGAGCAAGCGAGAAAGCCAGATATGAGAGCGAGCGAGCCAGACATGAGAGCAAGCGAGCGAGCCAGATATGAGAGCGAGCGAGCCAGATAAGAGACCAAGCCAGACAAGAGAGCAAGCGTGCGAGCCAGATATGCTAGCGAGCAAGCCAGATAAGAGAGCGAGCCAGACAAGAGAGCAAGCGAGCGAGCCAGATATGAGAGCAAGCGAACCGGCCAGATATGAGAGCGAGCGAGCCAGATAAGAGAGCGAGCAAGACAAGAAAGAAAGCAAGCTAGCCAAATATGAGAGCAAGCGAGCGAGCCAGATTTGAGAGCTAGCGAGCCAGCTATGCAAGCGAGCCAGATAAGAGAGCGAGCCAGACAAGAGAGCAAGCGAGCAAGCCAGATATGAGAACAAGCCAGATAAGAGAGCGACCAGACAAGAGAGCAAGTGAGAAAGCCAGATATGAGAGCGAGCGAGCCAGACATGAGAGCAAGCGAGCGAGCCAGATATGAGAGCGATCGAGCCAGATAAGAGAGCAAGCCAGACAAGAGAGCAAGCGTGCGAGCCAGATATGAGAGCAAGCGAGCGAGCCAGATGTGAGAGCGAGACAGATAAGAGAGCAAGCCAGACAAGAGAGCAAGCGAGCGAGCCAGATATGCTAGCGAGCAAGCCAGATAAGAGAGTGAGCCAGACAAGAGAGCAAGTGAGCCAAATGTGAGAGCGAGCGAGCAAGATATGCGAGCGAGCCAGATAAGAGAGCGAGCCAGACAAGAGAGAAAGCGAGCGAGCCAGATATTAGAGCAAGCGAGCAAGCCAGATGTGAGAGAGAGCGAGGCAGATAAGAGAGTGAGCCAGACAATTAAGCAAGCGAGCGAGCCAGATATGAGAGCAAGCGAGCGATCCAGATATGAGAGCGAGCCAGACATGAGAGTGAGCGAGCCAGACATGAGAACGAGCGAGCCAGATATGAGAGCAAGCGAGCGAGCCAGATATGAGAGCAAGCGAGCCAGCCAGATATGAGAGCGAGCGAGCCAGATAAGAGAGCGAGCAAGACAAAAGAGCAAGCGAGCTAGCCAGATATGAGAGCAAGCGAGCGAGCCAGATTTGAGAGCGAGCGAGCCAGATATGCGAGCGAGTCAGATAAGAGAGCGAGCCAGACAAGAGAGCAAGCGAGCGAGCCAGATATGAGAGCAAGCCAGATATCGGAGAGAGCGAGCCAGACATGAGAGCGAGCGAGTAAGATATGAAAGCGAGCGAGCCAGATATGAGAGCGAACGAGCCAGAAATGAGAGCAAGCGAGCCAGCCAGATGTGAGAGCGAGCGAGCCAGATATGCGAGCAAGCCAGATAAGAGAGCGAGCCAGACGAGAGCATGCGAGAAAGCCAGATATGAGAGCGAGCGAGCCAGACATGAGAGCAAGCGAGCGAGCCAGATATGAGAGCGAGCGAGCCAGATAAGAGATCAAGCCAGACAAGAGAGCAAGCGTGCGAGCCAGATATGCTAGCGAGCTAGCCAGATAAGAGAGCGAGCCAGACAAGAGAGCAAGCGAGCGAGCCAGATGTGAGAGCAAGCTAGCCAGATATGCGAGCGAGCCATAAAAGAGAGCGAGACAGACAAGAGAGCAAGAGAGCGAGCCAGATATGAGAGCGAGCTAGCAAGGCAGATATAAGAGCGAGCCAGATAAGAGAGCGAGCCAGACAAGAGAGCAAGCGAGCCTGATATGAGAGCAAGCGAGCCAGCTAGATGTGAGAGCGAGCGAGCCAGATATGCGAGCGAGCCAGATAAGAGAGCGAGCCAGACAAGAGAGCAAGCGAGCGAGCCAGATATGAGAGCAAGCGAGCGAGCCAGATTTGAGAGCGAGCGAGCCAGATATGCGAGCGAGTCAGATAAGAGAGCGAGCCAGACAAGAGAGCAAGCGAGCGAGCCAGATATGAGAGCAAGCCAGATATGGGAGAGAGCGAGCCAGACATGAGAGCGAGCGAGTAAGATATGAAAGCGAGCGAGCCAGATATGAGAGCGAACGAGGCAGAAATGAGAGCAAGCGAGCCAGCCAGATGTGAGAGCGAGCGAGCCAGATATGCGAGCAAGCCAGATAAGAGAGCGAGCCAGACAAGAGAGCAAGCGAGAAAGCCAGATATGAGAGCGAGCGAGCCAGACATGAGAGCAAGCGAGCGAGCCAGATATGAGAGCGAGCGAGCCAGATAAGAGATCAAGCAGGACAAGAGAGCAAGCGTGCGAGCCAGATATGCTAGCGAGCTAGCCAGATAAGAGAGCGAGCCAGACAAGAGAGCAAGCGAGCGAGCCAGATGTGAGAGCAAGCTAGCCAGATATGCGAGCGAGCCATAAAAGAGAGCGAGACAGACAAGAGAGCAAGAGAGCGAGCCAGATATGAGAGCGAGCTAGCAAGGCAGATATAAGTGCGAGCCAGATAAGAGAGCGAGCCAGACAAGAGAGCAAGCGAGCCTGATATGAGAGCAAGCGAGCCAGCTAGATGTGAGAGCGAGCGAGCCAGATATGCGAGCGAGCCAGATAAGAGAGCGAGCCAGACAAGAGAGCAAGCGAGCGAGCCAGATATGAGAGCAAGCGAGCGAGCCGGATATGAGAGCAAGCGAGCAAGCCAGATATGAGAGCAAGCGAGCGAGCCAGATTTGAGAGCGAGCGAGCCAGATATGCGAGCGAGCCATAAAAGAGAGCGAGACAGACAAGAGAGCAAGCGAGCCAGATATGAGAGCAAGCGAGCCAGCCAGAAATGAGAGCAAGCGAGCCAGCCAGATGTGAGAGCGAGCGAGCCAGATATGCGAGCAAGTCAGATAAGAGAGCGAGCCAGACAAGAGAGCAAGCGAGAAAGCCAGATATGAAAGCGAGCGAGCCAGACATGAGAGCAAGCGAGCGAGCCAGATATGAGAGCGATCGAGCCAGATAAGAGAGTAGGCGTGCGAGCCAGATATTCTAGCGAGCAAGCCAGATAAGAGAGCGAGCCAGACAAGAGAGCAAGCGAGCGAGCCAGATATGCTAGCGAGCAAGCCAGATAAGAGAGCGAGCCAGACAAGAGAGCAAGCGAGCGAGCCAGATGTGAGAGCGAGACAGATAAGAGAGCAAGTCAGACAAGAGAGCAAGCGTGCGAGCCAGATATGCTAGCGAGCAAGCCAGATAAGAGAGCGAGCCAGACAAAAGAGCAAGCGAGCGAGCCAGATATGAGAGCAAGCGAACCAGCCAGATATGAGAGCGAGCGAGCCAGATATGAGAGCGAGCAAGACAAGAGAGAAAGCGAGCTAGCCAAATATGAGAGCAAGCGAGCGAGCCAGATTTGAGAGCGAGCGAGCCAGATATGCGAGCGAGCCAGAGAAGAGAGCGAGCCAGACAAGAGAGCAAGCGAGCGAGCCAGATATGAGAAAAAGCGAGCGAGCCAGATATGAGAGCAAGCGAGCGAGCCAGATATGAGAGCAAGCGAGCGAGCCAGATATGAGAGCAAGCGAGCGAGACAGATTTGAGAGCGAGCGAGCCAGATATGCGAGTGAGCCAGATAAGAGAGTGAGCCAGACAAGAGAGCAAGCGAGCGAGCCAGATATGAGAGTAAGCGAGCGAGCCAGATATGAGAGCAAGCGAGCAAGCCAGATATGAGAGCGAAGCGAGCCAGACATGAGAGCGAGCGAGCCAGATATGCGAGCGAGCGAGCCAGAAAAGAGAGCGAGCCAGACAAGAGAGCAAGCGAGCGAGCCAGATGTGAGAGCAAGCTAGCCAGATATGCGAGCGAGCCATAAAAGATAGCGAGACAGACAAGAGAGCAAGCGAGCGAGCCAGATATGAGAGCGAGCTAGCAAGGCAGATATAAGAGCGAGCCAGATAAGAGAGCGAGCCAGACAAGAGAGCAAGCGAGCCAGATATGAGAGCAAGCGAGCCAGCTAGATGAGAGAGCGAGCGAGCCAGGTATGCGAGCGAGCCAGATAAGAGAGCGAGCCAGACAAGAGAGCATGCGAGAAAGCCAGATATGAGAGCGAGCCAGACATGAGAGCAAGCGAGCGAGCCAGATATGAGAGCGAGCGAGCCAGATAAGAGAGCAAGCCAGACAAGAGAGCAAGCGTGCGAGCCAGATATGCTAGCGACCAAGATAGATAAGAGAGCGAGCCAGACAAGAGAGCAAGCGAGCGAGCCAGATATGAGAGCAAGCGAGCCAGCCAGATATGAGAGCGAGCGAGCCAGATAAGAGAGCGAGCAAGACAAGAGAGCAAGCGAGCTAGCCAGATATGAGAGCAAGCGAGCGAGCCAGATTTGAGAGCGAGCGAGCCAGATATGCGAGCGAGCCAGATAAGAGAGCGAGCCAGACAAGAGAGCAAGCGAGCAAGCCAGATATGCAAGCGAGCGAGCCGAATATGAGAGCAAGCGAGCAAGCCAGATATGAGAGTGAGCGAGCATGCCAGATATGAGAGCAAGCGAGCGAGCCAGATATGCAAACGAGCCATAAAAGAGAGTGAGACAGACAAGAGAGGAAGCGAGTGAGCCAGATATGAGAGCAAGTGAGCCAGCCAGAAATGAGAGCAAGCAAGCCAGCCAGATGTGAGAGCGAGCAAGCCAGATATGCGAGAGAGCCAGATATGCGAGCGAGCCAGATAAGAGAGCGAGCCAGACAAGAGAGCAAGCGAGAAAGCCAGATATGAGAGCGAGCCAGACATGAGAGCAAGCGAGCGAGCCAGACATGAGAGCAAGCGAGCGAGCCAGATATGAAAGCGAGCGAGCCAGATAAGAGAGCAAGCCAGACAAGAGAGCAAGCGTGCGAGCCAGATATGCTAGCGAGCAAACCAGATAAGAGAGCGAGCCAGACAAGAGAGCAAGCGAGCGAGCCAGATATGAGAGCAAGCGAGCCAGCCAGATATGAGAGCGAGCAAGCCAGATAAGAGAGCGAGCAAGACAAGAGAGCAAGCGAGCTAGCCACATTTGAGAGCAAGCGAGCGAGCCAGATGTGAGAGCGAGCGAGCAAGATATGCGAGCGAGCCAGATAAGAGAGCGAGCCAGACAAGAGAGCAGCGAGCAAGCCAGATGTGAGAGAGAGCAAGCCAGATAAGAGAGCGAGCCAGACAATTAAGCAAGCGAGCGAGCCAGATATGAGAGCAAGAGAGCCAGATATGAGAGCAAGCGAGCGAGCCAGATATGAGAGCAAGCGAGCCAGCCAGATATGAGAGCGAGCGAGCCAGATAAGAGAGCGAGCAAGACAAGAGAGCAAGCGAGCTAGCCAGATATGAGAGCAAGCGAGCGAGCCAGATTTGAGAGCGAGCGAGCCAGATATGCGAGCAAGTCAGATAAGAGAGCGAGCCAGACAAGAGAGCAAGCGAGCGAGCCAGATATGAGAGCAAGCCAGATATGAGAGCGAGGTAGCCAGACATGAGAGCGAGCGAGTAAGATATGAAAGCGAGCGAGCCAGATATGAGAGCGAACGAGCCAGACATGAGAGCAAG
This sequence comes from Hyla sarda, assembly GCF_029499605.1. NCBI lineage: Eukaryota > Metazoa > Chordata > Amphibia > Anura > Hylidae > Hyla > Hyla sarda. The sequence goes on from NW_026610680.1 coordinate 128,857, forward strand.
CGAGCGAGCCACATTTGAGAGCAAGCGAGCGAGCCAGATGTGAGAGCGAGCGAGCGAGCGAGCCAGATAAGAGAGCGAGCCAGACAATTAAGCAAGCGAGCCAGATATGAGAACAAGAGAGCCAGATATGAGAGCAAGCGAGCGAGCCAGATATGAGAGCAAGCGAGCCAGCCAGATATGAGAGCGAGCTAGCCAGATAAGAGAGCGAGCAAGACAAGAGAGCAAACGAGCTAGCCAGATATGAGAGCAAGCGAGCTAGCCAGATATGAGAGCAAGCGAGCAAGCCAGATATGAGAGCGAGCGAGCGAGCCAGATGTGAGAGCGAGCGAGCAAGATATGCGAGCGAGCCAGATAAGAGAGCGAGCCAGACAATTAAGCAAGCGAGCGAGCCAGATATGAGAGCAAGAGAGCCAGATATGAGAGCAAGCGAGCCAGCCAGATATGAGAGCGAGCGAGCCAGATAAGAGAGCGAGCCAGACAATTAAGCAAGCGAGCGAGCCAGATATGAGAGCAAGAGGGCCAGATATGAGAGCAAGCGAGCGAGCCAGATATGAGAGCAAGCGAGCCAGCCAGATATGAGAGCGAGCGAGCCAGATAAGAGAGCAAGCAAGACAAGAGAGCAAACGAGCCAGCCAGAAATGAGAGCAAGCGAGCCAGCCAGATGTGAGAGCGAGCGAGCCAGATATGCGAGCGAGCCAGATAAGAGAGCGAGCCAGACAAGAGAGCAAGCGAGCTAGCCAGATATGAGAGCAAGTGAGCGAGCCAGATTTGAGAGCGAGCGAGCCAGATATGAGAGCGAGCCAGATAAGAGAGCGAGCCAGACAAGAGAGCAAGCGAGCGAGCCAGATATGAGAGCAAGCGAGCGAGCCGGATATGAGAGCAAGCGAACAAGCCAGATATGAGAGCAAGCGAGCGAGCCAGATTTGAGAGCAAGCAAGCCAGATATGCAAGCGAGCCATAAAAGAGAGCGAGACAGACAAGAGAGCAAGCGAGAGAGCCAGATATGAGAGCAAGCTAGCAAGCCAGATATGAGAGCGAACCAGACAAGTGAGCAAGCGAGCGAGCCAGATATGAGAGCAAGCGAGCGAGCCAGATATGAGAGCAAGCAAGCCAGCCAGATGTGAGAGCGAGCGAGCCAGATATGCGAGCAAGCCAGATAAGAGAGCGAGCCAGACAAGAGAGCAAGCGAGCGTGCCAGATATGAGAGCAAGCGAGCGAGCCAGATATGAGAGTGAGCGAGCCAGACATGAGCGCAAGCGAGCGAGCCAGATATGAGAGCAAGCGAGTGATCCAGATATGCGAGCGAGCCAGACAAGAGCGCAAGCGAGCAAGCCAGATATGAGAGCAAGCGAGTGAGCCAGATGTGAGAGCGAGCGAGCCAGATATGCGAGCGAGCTTGATAAGAGAGCGAGCCAAACAAGAGAGCAAGCGAGCAAGCCAGATATGAGAGCAAGCGAGCGAGCCAGATGTGAGAGCGAGCGAGCCAGATAGGCGAGCGAGCAAATAAGAGAGCGAGCCAGACAAGAGAGCAAGCGAGCGAGCCAGATATGAGAGCAAGCGAGCAAGCCAGATATGAGAGCGAGCCAGATAAGAGAGCGAGCCAGACAAGAGAGCAAGCGAGCAAGCCAAATATGAGAGCAAGCGAGCCAGCTAGATGTGAGAGCGAGCGAGCCAGATATGTGAGCAAGCCAGATAAGAGAGCGAGCCAGACAAGAGAGCAAGCGAGCGAGCCAGATATGAGAGCAAGCAAGCGAGCCAGATATGAGAGCGAGCGAGCCAGATAAGAGAGCAAGCCAGACAAGAGAGCAAGCGTGCAAGCCAGATATGCTAGCGAGCAAGCCAGATAAGAGAGCGAGCCAGACAAGAGAGCAAGCGAGCGAGCCAGATATGAGAGCAAGCGAACCAGCCAGATATGAGAGCGAGCGAGCCAGATAAGAGAGCGAGCAAGACAAGAAAGAAAGAGAGCTAGCCAAATATGAGAGCAAGCGAGCGAGCCAGATATGAGAGCGAGCGAGCCAGATATGCGAGCGAGCCAGATAAGAGAGCGAGCCAGACAAGAGAGCAAGCGAGCGAGCCAGATATGAGAACAAGCGAGCGAGCCAGATATGAGAGCGAGCCAGATAAGAGAGCGACCATACAAGAGAGCAAGTGAGAAAGCCAGATATGAGAGCGAGCGAGCCAGACATGAGAGCAAGCGAGCGAGCCAGATATGAGAGCGATCGAGCCAGATAAGAGAGCAAGCCAGACAAGAGAGCAAGCGTGCGAGCCAGATATGCTAACGAGCAAGCCAGATAAGAGAGCGAGCCAGACAAGAGAGAAAGCGAGCGAGCCAGACAAGAGAGAAAGCGAGCGAGCCAGATATGAGAGCAAGCGAGCGAGCCAGATGTGAGAGCGAGACAGATAAGAGAGCAAGCCAGACAAGAGAGCAAGCGTGCGAGCCAGATATGCTAGCGAGCAAGCCAGATAAGAGAGCGAGCCAGACAAGAGAGCAAGCGAGCGAGCCAGATATGAGAGTAGGCGAATCAGCCAGATATGAGAGCGAGCGAGCCAGATATGAGAGTGAGCAAGACAAGAGAGAAAGCGAGCTAGCCAAATATGAGAGCAAATGAGCGTGCCAGACAAGAGAGCGAGCGAGCCAGATATGCGAGCGAGCCAGAGAAGAGAGCGAGCCAGACAAGAGAGCAAGCGAGCGAGCCAGATATGAGAAAAAGCGAGCGAGCCAGATATGAGAGCAAGCGAGCGAGACAGACAAGAGAGCAAGCGAGGGAGCCAGATATCAGAGCAAGCTAGCAAGCCAGATCTGAGAGCGAGCCAGATAAGAGAGCGAGCGAGCGAGCCAAATATGAGAGCGAGCGAGCCAGATAAGAGAGCAAGCCAGACAAAAGAGCAAGCGTGCAAGCCAGATATGCTAGCGAGCAAGCCAGATAAGAGAGCGAGCCAGACAGGAGAGCAAGCGAGCGAGCCAGATATGAGAGCAAGCGAACCAGCCAGATATGAGAGCGAGCGAGCCAGATATGCGAGCGAGCCAGATAAGAGAGCGAGCCAGACAAGAGAGCAAGCGAGCGAGCCAGATATGAGAGCAAGCGAGCGAGCCAGATATGAGAGCGAGCGAGCCAGATAAGAGAGCAAGCCAGACAAAAGAGCAAGCGTGCAAGCCAGATATGCTAGCGAGCAAGCCAGATAAGAGAGCGAGCCAGACAGGAGAGCAAGCGAGCGAGCCAGATATGAGAGCAAGCGAACCAGCCAGATATGAGAGCGAGCGAGCCAGATATGCGAGCGAGCCAGATAAGAGAGCGAGCCAGACAAGAGAGCAAGCGAGCGAGCCAGATATGAGAACAAGCGAGCGAGCCAGATATGAGAGCAAGCGAGCATGCCAGATATGAGAGCAAGCGAGCAAGCCAGATATGAGAGCAAGCGAGCGAGCCAGACATGAGAGCGAGCGAGCCAGATATGCGAGCGAGCGAGCCAGATAAGAGAGCGAGCCAGACAAGAGAGCAAGCGAGCGAGCCAGATGTGAGAGCATGGGAGCCAGATATGCGTGCGAGCGATAAAAGAGAGCGAGCCAGACAAGAGAGCAAGCGAGCGAGCCAGATATAAGAGCAAGCAAACCAGCCAGATATGAGAGCGAGCGAGCCAGATATGAGAGCGAGCAAGACAAGAGAGCAAGCGAGCTAGCCAGATATGAGAGCAAGCGAGCGAGCCAGATTTGAGAGCAGCGAGCCAGATATGCGAGCGAGCCAGATAAGAGAGCGAGCCAGACAAGAGAGCAAGCGAGCGAGCCAGATGTGAGAAAAAGTGAGCGAGCCAGATATGAGAGCAAGCGAGCGAGCCAGATATGAGAGCAAGCCAGATATGAGAGCAAGCGAGCGAGCCAGATTTGAGAGCGAGCGAGCTAGATATGCGAGCGAGCCAGATAAGAGAGTGAGCCAGACAAGAGAGCAAGCGAGCGAGCCAGATATGAGAGTAAGCGAGCGAGCCAGATATGAGAGCAAGCGAGCAAGCCAGATATGAGAGCGAAGCGAGCCAGACATGAGAGCGAGCGAGCCAGATATGCGAGCGAGCCAGATAAGAGAGCGTACCAGACAAGAGAGCAAGCGAGCGAGCCAGATGTGAGAGCAAGCTAGCCAGATATGCGAGCGAGCCATAAAAGAGAGCGAGACAGACAAGAGAGCAAGCGAGCGAGCCAGATATGAGAGCGAGCTAGCAAGGCAGATATAAGAGCGAGCCAGATAAGAGAGCGAGCCAGACAAGAGAGCAAGCGAGCCAGATATGAGAGCAAGCGAGCCAGCTAGATGTGAGAGCGAGCGAGCCAGGTATGCGAGCGAGCCAGATAAGAGAGCGAGCCAGACAAGAGAGCAAGCGAGAAAGCCAGATATGAGAGCGAGCCAGACATGAGAGCAAGCGAGCGAGCCAGATATGAGAGCGAGCGAGCCAGATAAGAGAGCAAGCCAGACAAGAGAGCAAGCGTGCGAGCCAGATATGCTAGCGAGCAAGCCAGTTAAGAGAGCGAGCCAGACAAGAAAGCAAGCGAGCCAGCCAGATATGAGAGCAAGCGAGCCAGCCAGATATGAGAGAGAGCGAGCCAGATAAGAGAGCGAGCAAGGCAAGAGAGCAAGCGAGCTAGCCAGATATGAGAGCAAGCGAGCGAGCCAGATTTGAGAGCGAGCAAGCCAGATATGCGAGCGAGCCAGATAAGAGAGCGAGCCAGACAAGAGAGCAAGCGAGCGAGCCAGATATGAGAGCAAGCGAGCGAGCCGAATATGAGAGCAAGCGAGCAAGCCAGATATGAGACTGAGCGAGCAAGCCAGATATGAGAGCAAGCGAGCGAGCCAGATATGCAAACGAGCCATAAAAGAGAGTGAGACAGACAAGAAAGCAAGCGAGTGAGCCAGATATGAGAGCAAGCGAGCCAGCCAGACATGAGAGCAAGCGAGCCAGCCAGATGTGAGAGCGAGCGAGCCAGATAAGAGATCGAGCAAGACAAGAGAGCAAGCGAGCTAGCCAGATATGAGAGCAAGCGAGCGAGCCAGATTTGAAAGCGAGCGAGCCAGATATGCGAGCGAGCCAGATAAGAGAGCGAGCCAGACAAGAGAGCAAGCGAGCGAGCCAGACAAGAGAGCAAGCGAGCGAGCCAGATATGAGAAAAAGCGAGCGAGCCAGATATGAGAGCAAGCGAGCGAGCCAGATATGAGAGCAAGCGAGCAAGCCAGATATGAGAGCGAGCGAGCCAGACATGAGACGGAGCGAGTAAGATATGAGAGCGAGCGAACCAGATATGCGAGCGAGCCATAAAAGAGAGCGAGACAGACAAGAGAGCAAGCGAGCGAGCCAGATATGAGAGCAAGCTAGCAAGCCAGATATGAGAGCGAGCCAGATAAGAGAGCGAGCCAGACAAGAGAGCAAGCGAGCGAGCCAGATATGAGAGCAAGCGAGCAAGCCAGATATGAGAGCGAGCGAGCCAGACATGAGACGGAGCGAGTAAGATATGAGAGCGAGCGAACCAGCTAGATGTGAGAGCGAGCGAGCCAGATATGTGAGCGAGCCAGATAAGAGAGCGAGCCAGACAAGAGAGCAAGCGAGCGAGCCAGATATGAGAGCAAGCGAGCGAGCCAGATATGAGAGCGAGCGAGCCAGATAAGAGAGCAAGCCAGACAAAAGAGCAAGCGTGCAAGCCAGATATGCTAGCGAGCAAGCCAGATAAGAGAGCGAGCCAGACAGGAGAGCAAGCGAGCGAGCCAGATATGAGAGCAAGCGAACCAGCCAGATATGAGAGCGAGCGAGCCAGATATGCGAGCGAGCCAGATAAGAGAGCGAGCCAGACAAGAGAGCAAGCGAGCGAGCCAGATATGAGAACAAGCGAGCGAGCCAGATATGAGAGCAAGCGAGCAAGCCAGATATGAGAGCAAGCGAGCAAGCCAGATATGAGAGCAAGCGAGCCAGACATGAGAGCGAGCGAGCCAGATATGCGAGCGAGCGAGCCAGATAAGAGAGCGAGCCAGACAAGAGAGCAAGCGAGCGAGCCAGATGTGAGAGCAAGGGAGCCAGATATGCGTGCGAGCGATAAAAGAGAGCGAGACAGACAAGAGAGCAAGCGAGCGAGCCAGATATGAGAGCGAGCTAGCAAGGCAGATATAAGAGCGAGCCAGATAAGAAAGCGAGCCAGACAAGAGAGCAAGCGAGCCAGATATGAGAGCAAGGGAGACAGCTAGATGTGAGAGCGTGAGAGCCAGGTATGAGAGCGAGCCAGATAAGAGAGCGAGCCAGACAAGAGAGCAAGCGAGAAAGCCAGATATGAGAGCGAGCGAGCCAGACATGAGAGCAAGCGAGCGAGCCAGATATGAGAGCGATCGAGCCAGATAAGAGAGCAAGCGTGCGAGCCAGATATGCTAGCGAGCAAGCCAGATAAGAGAGCGAGCCAGACAAAAGAGCAAGCGAGCGAGCCAGATATGAGAGCAAGCGAGCGAGCCAGATGTGAGAGCGAGACAGATAAGAGAGCAAGCCAGACAAGAGAGCAAGCGAGCGAGCCAGATATGAGAGTAAGCGAGCGAGCCAGATATGAGAGCAAGCGAGCAAGCCAGATATGAGAGCGAGCGAGCCAGACATGAGAGCGAGCGAGCCAGATATGCGAGCGAGCGAGCCAGATAAGAGAGCGAGCCAGACAAGAGAGCAAGCGAGCGAGCCAGATGTGAGAGCAAGCTAGCCAGATATGCGAGCGAGCCATAAAAGAGAGCGAGACAGACAAGAGAGCAAGCGAGCGAGCCAGATATGAGAGCGAGCTAGCAAGGCAGATATAAGAGCGAGCCAGATAAGAGAGCGAGCCAGACAGGAGAGCAAGCGAGCCAGATATGAGAGCGAGCCAGATAAGAGAGCGACCCAGACAAGAGAGCAAGCGAGCGAGCCAGATATGAGAGCAAGCGAGCGAGCCGGATATGAGAGCAAGCGAGCGAGCCAGATATGAGAGCGATCGAGCCAGATAAGAGAGCAAGCGAGCGAGCCAGATATGAGAGCAAGCGAGCGAGCCAGACATGAGAGCAAGCGAGCGAGCCAGATATGAGAGCGATCGAGCCAGATAAGAGAGCAAGCGTGCGAGCCAGATATGCTAGCGAGCAAGCCAGATAAGAGAGCGAGCCAGACAAGAGAGCAAGTGAGCGAGCCAGATATGAGAGCAAGCGAGCGAGCCAGATGTGAGAGCGAGACAGATAAGAGAGCAAGCCAGACAAGAGAGCAAGCGTGCGAGCCAGATATGCTAGCGAGCAAGCCAGATAAGAGAGCGAGCCAGACAAGAGAGCAAGCGAGCGAGCCAGATATGAGAGCAATCGAACCAGCCAGATATGAGAACGAGCGAGCCAGATATGAGAGCGAGCAAAACAAGAGAGAAAGCGAGCTAGCCAAATATGAGAGCAAGCGAGCGAGCCAGATATGAGAGCAAGCGAGCGAGCCAGATATGAGAGCAAGCGAGCAAGCCAGATATGAGAGCAAGCGAGCAAGCCAGATTTGAGAGCGAGCGAGCCAGATATGCGAGCGAGCCAGATAAGAGAGTGAGCCAGACAAGAGAGCAAGCGAGCGAGCCAGATATGAGAGTAAGCGAGCGAGCCAGATATGAGAGCAAGCGAGCAAGCCAGATATGAGAGCGAAGCGAGCCAGACATGAGAGCGAGCGAGCCAGATATGCGAGCGAGCGAGCCAGATAAGAGAGCGAGCCAGACAAGAGAGCAAGCGAGCGAGCCAGATGTGAGAGCAAGCTAGCCAGATATGCGAGCGAGCCATAAAAGAGAGCAAGACAGACAAGAGAGCAAGCGAGCGAGCCAGATATGAGAGCGAGCTAGCAAGGCAGATATAAGAGCGAGCCAGATAAGAGAGCAAGCCAGACAAGAGAGCAAGCGAGCCAGATATGAGAGCAAGCGAGCCAGCTAGATGTGAGAGCGAGCGAGCCAGGTATGCGAGCGAGCCAGATAAGAGAGCGAGCCAGACAAGAGAGCAAGCGAGAAAGCCAGATATGAGAGCGAGCCAGACATGAGAGCAAGCGAGCGAGCCAGATATGAGAGCGAGCGAGCCAGATAAGAGAGCAAGCCAGACAAGAGAGCAAGCGTGCGAGCCAGATATGCTAGCGAGCAAGCCAGATAAGAGAGCGAGCCAGACAAGAGAGCAAGCGAGCGAGCCAGATATGAGAGCAAGCGAGCCAGCCAGATATGAGAGCGAGCGAGCCAGATAAGAGAGCGAGCAAGACAAGAGAGCAAGCGAGCTAGCCAGATATGAGAGCAAGCGAGCGAGACAGATTTGAGAGCGAGCGAGCAAGATATGCGAGCGAGCCAGTTAAGAGAGCGAGCCAGACAAGAGAGCAAGCGAGCGAGCCAGATATGAGAGCAAGCGAGCGAGCCGAATATGAGAGCAAGCGAGCAAGCCAGATATGAGAGGGAGCTAGCAAGCCAGATATGAGAGCAAGCGAGTGAGCCAGTTATGCAAACGAGCCATAAAAGAGAGTGAGACAGACAAGAGAGCAAGCGAGCGAGCCAGATATGAGAGCAAGCGAGCCAGCCAGAAATTAGAGCAAGCGAGCCAGCCAGATGTGAGAGCGAGCGCTCCAGATATGCGAGCGAGCCAGATATGCGAGCGAGCCAGATAAGAGAGCGAGCCAGACAAGAGAGCAAGCGAGAAAGCCAGATATGAGAGCGAGCGAACCAGACATGAGAGCAAGCGAGCGAGCCAGACATGAGAGCAAGTGAGCGAGCCAGATATGAAAGCGAGCGAGCCAGATAAGAGAGCAAGCCAGACAAGAGAGCAAGCGTGCGAGCCGGAAATGCTAGCGAGCAAACCAGATAAGAGAGCGAGCCAGACAAGAGAGCAAGCGAGCGAGCCAGATATGAGAGCAAGCGAGCCAGCCAGATATGAGAGCGAGCGAGCCAGATAAGAGAGCGAGCAAGACAAGAGAGCAAGCGAGCGAGCCAGATAAGAGAGCGAGCAAGACAAGAGAGCAAGCGAGCTAGCCAGATATGAGAGCAAGCGAGCGAGCCAGATTTGAGAGCGAGCGAGCCAGTTATGCGAGCGAGCCAGATAAGAGAGCGAGCCAGACAAGAGAGCAAGCGAGCGAGCCAGATATGAGAACAAGCGAGCGAGTCGGATATGAGAGAAAGCGAGCAAGCCAGATATGAGAGCAAGCGAGCGAGACAGATTTGAGAGCGAGCGAGCCATAAAAGAGAGCGAGCCAGACAAGACAGCAAGCGAGCGAGCCAGATATGAGAGCAAGCGAGCGAGCCAGATATGAGAGCAAGCAAGCCAGCCAGATGTGAGAGCGAGCGAGCCAGATATGCGAGCAAGCCATATAAGAGAGCGAGCCAGATATGAGAGCAAGAGAGCAAGCCAGATATGAGAGCAAGCGAGCGAGCCAGATTTGGGAGCAAGCCAGATATAAGAGCAAGCGAGCGAGACAGATATTCGAGCGAGCCAGATAAGAGAGCGAGCCAGACAAGAGAGCAAGCGAGCGAGCCAGATATGAGAGCAAGCGAGCGAGCCAGATATGAGAGCAAGCGAGCGAGCCAGAAATGAGAGCAAGCGAGCCAGCCAGAAATGAGAGCAAGCGAGCCAGCCAGATGTGAGAGCGAGCGAGCCAGATATGCGAGCGAGCCAGATAAGAGAGCGAGCCAGACAAGAGAGCAAGCGAGCTAGCCAGATATGAGAGCAAGCGAGCGAGCCAGATTTGAGAGCGAGCGAGCCAGATATGCGAGCGAGCCAGATAAGAGAGCGAGCCAGACAAGAGAGCAAGCGAGCGAGCCAGATATGAGAGCAAGCGAGCGAGCCGGATATGAGAGCAAGCGAACAAGCCAGATATGAGAGCAAGCGAGCGAGCCAGATTTGAGAGCAAGCAAGCCAGATATGCAAGCGAGCCATAAAAGAGAGCGAGACAGACAAGAGAGCAAGCGAGAGAGCCAGATATGAGAGCAAGCTAGCATGCCAGATATGAGAGCGAACCAGACAAGTGAGCAAGCGAGCGAGCCAGATATGAGAGCAAGCGAGCGAGCCAGATATGAGAGCAAGCAAGCCAGCCAGATGTGAGAGCGAGCGAGCCAGATATGCGAGCAAGCCAGATAAGAGAGCGAGCCAGACAAGAGAGCAAGCGAGCGTGCCAGATATGAGAGCAAGCGAGCGAGCCAGATATGAGAGTGAGCGAGCCAGACATGAGCGCAAGCGAGCGAGCCAGATATGAGAGCAAGCGAGTGATCCAGATATGCGAGCGAGCCAGACAAGAGCGCAAGCGAGCAAGCCAGATATGAGAGCAAGCGAGTGAGCCAGATGTGAGAGCGAGCGAGCCAGATATGCGAGCGAGCTTGATAAGAGAGCGAGCCAAACAAGAGAGCAAGCGAGCAAGCCAGATATGAGAGTAAGCGAGCGAGCCAGATGTGAGAGTGAGCGAGCCAGATAGGCGAGCGAGCAAATAAGAGAGCGAGCCAGACAAGAGAGCAAGCGAGCGAGCCAGATATGAGAGCAAGCGAGCAAGCCAGATATGAGAGCGAGCCAGATAAGAGAGCGAGCCAGACAAGAGAGCAAGCGAGCAAGCCAAATATGAGAGCAAGCGAGCCAGCTAGATGTGAGAGCGAGCGAGCCAGATATGTGAGCGAGCCAGATAAGAGAGCGAGCCAGACAAGAGAGCAAGCGAGCGAGCCAGATATGAGAGCAAGCAAGCGAGCCAGATATGAGAGCGAGCGAGCCAGATAAGAGAGCAAGCCAGACAAGAGAGCAAGCGTGCAAGCCAGATATGCTACCGAGCAAGCCAGATAAGAGAGCGAGCCAGACAAGAGAGCAAGCGAGCGAGCCAGATATGAGAGCAAGCGAACCAGCCAGATATGAGAGCGAGCGAGCCAGATAAGAGAGCGAGCAAGACAAGAGAGAAAGAGAGCTAGCCAAATATGAGAGCAAGCGAGCGAGCCAGATATGAGAGCGAGCGAGCCAGATATGCGAGCGAGCCAGATAAGAGAGCAAGCCAGACAAGAGAGCAAGCGAGCGAGCCAGATATGAGAACAAGCGAGCGAGCCAGATATGAGAGCGAGCCAGATAAGAGAGCGACCATACAAGAGAGCAAGTCAGAAAGCCAGATATGAGAGCGAGCGAGCCAGACATGAGAGCAAGCGAGCGAGCCAGATATGAGAGCGATCGAGCCAGATAAGAGAGCAAGCCAGACAAGAGAGCAAGCGTGCGAGCCAGATATGCTAACGAGCAAGCCAGATAAGAGAGCGAGCCAGACAAGAGAGCAAGCGAGCGAGCCAGATATGAGAGCAAGCGAGCGAGCCAGATGTGAGAGCGAGACAGATAAGAGAGCAAGCCAGACAAGAGAGCAAGCGTGCGAGCCAGATATGCTAGCGAGCAAGCCAGATAAGAGAGCGAGCCAGACAAGAGAGCAAGCGAGCGAGCCAGATATGAGAGTAGGCGAACCAGCCAGATATGAGAGCGAGCGAGCCAGATATGAGAGTGAGCAAGACAAGAGAGAAAGCGAGCTAGCCAAATATGAGAGCAAGTGAGCGTGCCAGACAAGAGAGCGAGCGAGCCAGATATGCGAGCGAGCCAGAGAAGAGAGCGAGCCAGACAAGAGAGCAAGCGAGCGAGCCAGATATGAGAAAAAGCGAGCGAGCCAGATATGAGAGCAAGCGAGCGAGACAGACAAGAGAGCAAGCGAGGGAGCCAGATATCAGAGCAAGCTAGCAAGCCAGATATGAGAGCGAGCCAGATAAGAGAGCGAGCCAGACAAGAGAGCAAGCGAGCGAGCCAAATATGAGAGCAAGCGAGCCAGCTAGATGTGAGAGCGAGCGAGCTAGATATGTGAGCGAGCCAGATAAGAGAGCGAGCCAGACAAGAGAGCAAGCGAGCGAGCCAGATATGAGAGCAAGCAAGCGAGCCAGATATGAGAGCGAGCGAGCCAGATAAGAGAGCAAGCCAGACAAAAGAGCAAGCGTGCAAGCCAGATATGCTAGCGAGCGAGCCAGATAAGAGAGTGAGCCAGACAAGAGAGCAAGCGAGCGAGCCAGATATGAGAGCAAGCGAACCAGCCAGATATGAGAGCGAGCGAGCCAGATAAGAGAGCGAGCAAGACAAGAGAGAAAGAGAGCTAACCAAATATGAGAGCAAGCGAGCGAGCCAGATATGAGAGCAAGCCAGACAAGAGAGCAAGCGTGCGAGCCAGATATGCTAACGAGCAAGCCAGATAAGAGAGCGAGCCAGACAAGAGAGCAAGCGAGCGAGCCAGATATGAGAGCAAGCGAGCGAGCCAGATGTGAGAGCGAGACAGATAAGAGAGCAAGCCAGACAAGAGAGCAAGCGTGCGAGCCAGATATGCTAACGAGCAAGCCAGATAAGAGAGCGAGCCAGACAAGAGAGCAAGCGAGCGAGCCAGATATGAGAGCAAGCGAGCGAGCCAGATGTGAGAGCGAGACAGATAAGAGAGCAAGCCAGACAAGAGAGCAAGCGTGCGAGCCAGATATGCTAGCGAGCAAGCCAGATAAGAGAGCGAGCCAGACAAGAGAGCAAGCGAGCGAGCCAGATATGAGAGTAGGCGAACCAGCCAGATATGAGAGCGAGCGAGCCAGATATGAGAGTGAGCAAGACAAGAGAGAAAGCGAGCTAGCCAAATATGAGAGCAAGTGAGCGTGCCAGACAAGAGAGCGAGCGAGCCAGATATGCGAGCGAGCCAGAGAAGAGAGCGAGCCAGACAAGAGAGCAAGCGAGCGAGCCAGATATGAGAAAAAGCGAGCGAGCCAGATATGAGAGCAAGCGAGCGAGACAGACAAGAGAGCAAGCGAGGGAGCCAGATATCAGAGCAAGCTAGCAAGCCAGATATGAGAGCGAGCCAGATAAGAGAGCGAGCCAGACAAGAGAGCAAGCGAGCGAGCCAAATATGAGAGCAAGCGAGCCAGCTAGATGTGAGAGCGAGCGAGCCAGATATGTGAGCGAGCCAGATAAGAGAGCGAGCCAGACAAGAGAGCAAGCGAGCGAGCCAGATATGAGAGCAAGCAAGCGAGCCAGATATGAGAGCGAGCGAGCCAGATAAGAGAGCAAGCCAGACAAAAGAGCAAGCGTGCAAGCCAGATATGCTAGCGAGCGAGCCAGATAAGAGAGTGAGCCAGACAAGAGAGCAAGCGAGCGAGCCAGATATGAGAGCAAGCGAACCAGCCAGATATGAGAGCGAGCGAGCCAGATAAGAGAGCGAGCAAGACAAGAGAGAAAGAGAGCTAGCCAAATATGAGAGCAAGCGAGCGAGCCAGATATGAGAGCGAGCGAGCCAGATATGCGAGCGAGCCAGATAAGAGAGCGAGCCAGACAAGAGAGCAAGCGAGCGAGCCAGATATGAGAACAAGCGAGCGAGCCAGATATGAGAGCAAGCGAGCGAGCCAGATATGAGAGCAAGCGAGCAAGCCAGATATGAGAGCAAGCGAGCGAGCCAGATTTGAGAGCGAGCGAGCTAGATATGCGAGCGAGCCAGATAAGAGAGTGAGCCAGACAAGAGAGCAAGCGAGCGAGCCAGATATGAGAGTAAGCGAGCGAGCCAGATATGAGAGCAAGCGAGCAAGCCAGATATGAGAGCGAAGCGAGCCAGACATGAGAGCGAGCGAGCCAGATATGCGAGCGAGCCAGATAAGAGAGCGAACCAGACAAGAGAGCAAGCGAGCGAGCCAGATGTGAGAGCAAGCTAGCCAGATATGCGAGCGAGCCATAAAAGAGAGCGAGACAGACAAGAGAGCAAGCGAGCGAGCCAGATATGAGAGCGAGCTAGCAAGGCAGATATAAGAGCGAGCCAGATAAGAGAGCGAGCCAGACAAGAGAGCAAGCGAGCCAGATATGAGAGCAAGCGAGCCAGCTAGATGTGAGAGCGAGCGAGCCAGGTATGCGAGCGAGCCAGATAAGAGAGCGAGCCAGACAAGAGAGCAAGCGAGAAAGCCAGATATGAGAGCGAGCCAGACATGAGAGCAAGCGAGCGAGCCAAATATGAGAGCGAGCGAGCCAGATAAGAGAGCAAGCCAGACAAGAGAGCAAGCGTGCGAGCCAGATATGCTAGCGAGCAAGCCAGATAAGAGAGCGAGCCAGACAAGAAAGCAAGCGAGCGAGCCAGATATGAGAGCAAGCGAGCCAGCCAGATATGAGAGAGAGCGAGCCAGATAAGAGAGCGAGCAAGGCAAGAGAGCAAGCGAGCTAGCCAGATATGAGAGCAAGCGAGCGAGCCAGATTTGAGAGCGAGCAAGCCAGATATGCGAGCGAGCCAGATAAGAGAGCGAGCCAGACAAGAGAGCAAGCGAGCGAGCCAGATATGAGAGCAAGCGAGCGAGCCGAATATGAGAGCAAGCGAGCAAGCCAGATATGAGAGTGAGCGAGCAAGCCAGATATGAGAGCAAGCGAGCGAGCCAGATATGCAAACGAGCCATAAAAGAGAGTGAGACAGACAAGAGAGCAAGCGAGCGAGCCAGATATGAGAGCAAGCGAGCCAGCCAGACATGAGAGCAAGCGAGCCAGCCAGATGTGAGAGCGAGCGAGCCAGATAAGAGATCGAGCAAGACAAGAGAGCAAGCGAGCTAGCCAGATATGAGAGCAAGCGAGCGAGCCAGATTTGAAAGCGAGCGAGCCAGATATGCGAGCGAGCCAGATAAGAGAGCGAGCCAGACAAGAGAGCAAGCGAGCGAGCCAGACAAGAGAGCAAGCGAGCGAGCCAGATATGAGAGCAAGCGAGCAAGCCAGATATGAGAGCAAGCGAGCGAGCCAGATTTGAGAGCGAGCGAGCCAGATATGCGAGCGAGCCAGATAAGAGAGTGAGCCAGACAAGAGAGCAAGCGAGCGAGCCAGATATGAGAGTAAGCGAGCGAGCCAGATATGAGAGCAAGCGAGCAAGCCAGATATGAGAGCGAAGCGAGCCAGACATGAGAGCGAGCGAGCCAGATATGCGAGCGAGCCAGATAAGAGAGCGAGCCAGACAAGAGAGCAAGCGAGCGAGCCAGATGTGAGAGCAAGCAAGCCAGATATGAGAGCGAGCCATAAAAGAGAGCGAGACAGAAAAGAGAGCAAGCGAGCGAGCCAGATATGAGAGCGAGCTAGCAAGCCAGATATAAGAGCGAGCCAGATAAGAGAGCGAGCCAGACAAGAGAGCAAGCGAGCCAGATATGAGAGCAAGCGAGCCAGCTAGATGTGAAAGCGAGCGAGCCAGGTATGCGAGCGAGCCAGATAAGAGAGCGAGCCAGACAAGAGAGCAAGCGAGAAAGCCAGATATGAGAGCAAGCGAGCGAGCCAGATATGAGAGCGAGCGAGCCAGATAACAGAGCGAGCAAGACAAGAGAGCAAGCGAGCTAGCCAGATATGAGAGCAAGCGAGCGAGCCAGATTTGAGAGCGAGCGAGCCAGATATGCGAGCGAGCCAGATAAGAGAGCGAGCCAGACAAGAGAGCAAGCGAGCGAGCCAGATATGAGAGCAAGCGAGCCAGCCAGAAATGAGAGCAAGCGAGCCAGCCAGATGTGAGAGCGAGCGAGCCAGATATGCGAGCGAGCCAGATATGCGAGCAAGCCAGATAAGAGAGCGAGCCAGACAAGAGAGCAAGCGAGAAAGCCAGATATGAGAGCGAGCGAGCCAGACATGAGAGCAAGCGAGCGAGCCAGACATGAGAGCAAGCGAGCGAGCCAGATATGAAAGCGAGCAAGCCAGATAAGAGAGCAAGCCAGACAAGAGAGCAAGCGTGCGAGCCAGATATGCTAGCGAGCAAACCAGATAAGAGAGCGAGCCAGACAAGAGAGCAAGCGAGCGAGCCAGATATGAGAGCAAGCGAGCCAGCCAGATATAAGAGCGAGCGAGCCAGATAAGAGAGCGAGCAAGACAAGAGAGCAAGCGAGCTAGCCACATTTGAGAGCAAGCGAGCGAGCCAGATGTGAGAGCAAGCAAGCGAGCCAGATTTGAGAGTGAGCGCGCAAGATATTCGAGCGAGCCAGATAAGAGAGCGAGCCAGACAAGAGAGCAAGCGAGCGAGCCAGATATGAGAGCAAGCGAGCAAGCCAGATATGAGAGCGAGCGAGCCAGACATGAGACGGAGCGAGTAAGATATGAGAGCGAGCGAACCAGATATGCGAGCGAGCCATAAAAGAGAGCGAGACAGACAAGAGAGCAAGCGAGCGAGCCAGATATGAGAGCAAGCTAGCAAGCCAGATATGAGAGCGAGCCAGATAAGAGAGCGAGCCAGACAAGAGAGCAACCGAGCGAGCCAAATATGAGAGCAAGCGAGCCAGCTAGATGTGAGAGCGAGCGAGCCAGATATGTGAGCGAGCCAGATAAGAGAGCGAGCCAGACAAGAGAGCAAGCGAGCGAGCCAGATATGAGAGCAAGCGAGCGAGCCGGATATGAGAGCGAGCGAGCCAGATAAGAGAGCAAGCCAGACAAAAGAGCAAGCGTGCAAGCCAGATATGCTAGCGAGCAAGCCAGATAAGAGAGCGAGCCAGACAGGAGAGCAAGCGAGCGAGCCAGATATGAGAGCAAGCGAACCAGCCAGATATGAGAGCGAGCGAGCCAGATATGCGAGCGAGCCAGATAAGAGAGCGAGCCAGACAAGAGAGCAAGCGAGCGAGCCAGATATGAGAACAAGCGAGCGAGCCAGATATGAGAGCAAGCGAGCAAGCCAGATGAGAGCAAGCGAGCAAGCCAGATATGAGAGCGAGCGAGCCAGACATGAGAGCGAGCGAGCCAGATATGCGAGCGAGCGAGCCAGATAAGAGAGCGAGCCAGACAAGAGAGCAAGCGAGCGAGCCAGATGTGAGAGCATGGGAGCCAGATATGCGTGCGAGCGATAAAAGAGAGCGAGCCAGACAAGAGAGCAAGCGAGCGAGCCAGATATGAGAGCAAGCAAACCAGCCAGATATGAGAGCGAGCGAGCCAGATATGAGAGCGAGCAAGACAAGAGAGCAAGCGAGCTAGCCAGATATGAGAGCAAGCGAGCGAGCCAGATTTGAGAGCAGCGAGCCAGATATGCGAGCGAGCCAGATAAGAGAGCGAGCCAGACAAGAGAGCAAGCGAGCGAGACAGATATGAGAAAAAGTGAGCGAGCCAGATATGAGAGCAAGCGAGCGAGCCAGATATGAGAGCAAGCGAGCAAGCCAGATATGAGAGCAAGCGAGCGAGCCAGATTTGAGAGCGAGCGAGCTAGATATGCGAGCGAGCCAGATAAGAGAGTGAGCCAGACAAGAGAGCAAGCGAGCGAGCCAGATATGAGAGTAAGCGAGCGAGCCAGATATGAGAGCAAGCGAGCAAGCCAGATATGAGAGCGAAGCGAGCCAGACATGAGAGCGAGCGAGCCAGATATGCGAGCGAGCCAGATAAGAGAGCGAACCAGACAACAGAGCAAGCGAGCGAGCCAGATGTGAGAGCAAGCTAGCCAGATATGCGAGCGAGCCATAAAAGAGAGCGAGACAGACAAGAGAGCAAGCGAGCGAGCCAGATATGAGAGCGAGCTAGCAAGGCAGATATAAGAGCGAGCCAGATAAGAGAGCGAGCCAGACAAGAGAGCAAGCGAGCCAGATATGAGAGCAAGCGAGCCAGCTAGATGTGAGAGCGAGCGAGCCAGGTATGCGAGCGAGCCAGATAAGAGAGCGAGCCAGACAAGAGAGCAAGCGAGAAAGCCAGATATGAGAGCGAGCCAGACATGAGAGCAAGCGAGCGAGCCAGATATGAGAGCGAGCGAGCCAGAAAAGAGAGCAAGCCAGACAAGAGAGCAAGCGTGCGAGCCAGATATGCTAGCGAGCAAGCCAGATAAGAGAGCGAGCCAGACAAGAAAGCAAGCGAGCGAGCCAGATATGAGAGCAAGCGAGCCAGCCAGATATGAGAGAGAGCGAGCCAGATAAGAGAGCGAGCAAGGCAAGAGAGCAAGCGAGCTAGCCAGATATGAGAGCAAGCGAGCGAGCCAGATTTGAGAGCGAGCAAGCCAGATATGCGAGCGAGCCAGATAAGAGAGCGAGCCAGACAAGAGAGCAAGCGAGCGAGCCAGATATGAGAGCCAGCGATCGAGCCGAATATAGTTACATAGTTACATAGTTAGTACGGTCGAAAAAAGACATATGTCCATCAAGTTCAACCAGGGAATTAAGGGGTAGGGGTGTGGCGCGATATTGGGGAAGGGATGAGATTTTATATTTCTTCATAAGCATTAATCTTATTTTGTTCCAGGAATGTATCTAATCCTGTTTTAAAGCTGTTAATTGTTCCTGCTGTGACCAGTTCCTGAGGTAGACCGTTCCATAAATTCACAGTCCTCTCAGTAAAGAAGGCGTGTCGCCCCTTGAGACTAAACTTTTTCTTCTCCAGACGGAGGCAGTGCCCCCTCGTCCTTTGGGGGGGGTTTAACCTGGAACAGTTTTTCTCCATATTTTTTGTATGGGCCATTAATATACTTATATACGTTTATCATATCCCCCCTTAAACGTCTCTTCTCAAGACTAAACAATTGTAACTCCTTTAATCGCTCCTCATAGCTAAGATGTTCCATGCCCCATATAAGTTTAGTCGCGCGTCTCTGCACCCTTTCTAACTCCGCATATGAGAGCAAGCGAGCAAGCCAGATATGAGACTGAGCGAGCAAGCCAGATATGAGAGCAAGCGAGCGAGCCAGATATGCAAACGAGCCATAAAAGAGAGTGAGACAGACAAGAAAGCAAGCGAGCGAGCCAGATATGAGAGCAAGCGAGCCAGCCAGACATGAGAGCAAGCGAGCCAGCCAGATGTGAGAGCGAGCGAGCCAGATAAGAGATCGAGCAAGACAAGAGAGCAAGTGAGCTAGCCAGATATGAGAGCAAGCGAGCAAGCCAGATATGAGAGCGAGCGAGCCAGACATGAGAGCGAGCGAGCCAGATATGCGAGCGAGCGAGCCAGTTAAGAGAGCGAGCCAGACAAGAGAGCAAGCGAGCGAGCCAGATGTGAGAGCAAGGGAGCCAGATATGCGTGCGAGCGATAAAAGAGAGCGAGACAGACAAGAGAGCAAGCGAGCGAGCCAGATATGAGAGCGAGCTAGCAAGGCAGATATAAGAGCGAGCCAGATAAGAAAGCGAGCCAGACAAGAGAGCAAGCGAGCCAGATATGAGAGCAAGGGAGACAGCTAGATGTGAGAGTGTGCGAGCCAGGTATGAGAGCGAGCCAGATAAGACAGCGAGCCAGACAAGAGAGCAAGCGAGAAAGCCAGATATGAGAGCGAGCGAGCCAGACATGAGAGCAAGCGAGCGAGCCAGATATGAGAGCGATCGAGCCAGATAAGAGAGCAAGCGTGCGAGCCAGATATGCTAGCGAGCAAGCCAGATAAGAGAGCGAGCCAGACAAAAGAGCAAGCGAGCGAGCCAGATATGAGAGCAAGCGAGCGAGCCAGATGTGAGAGCGAGACAGATAAGAGAGCAAGCCAGACAAGAGAGCAAGCGAGCGAGCCAGATATGAGAGTAAGCGAGCGAGCCAGATATGAGAGCAAGCGAGCAAGCCAGATATGAGAGCGAGCGAGCCAGACATGAGAGCGAGCGAGCCAGATATGCGAGCGAGCGAGCCAGATAAGAGAGCGAGCCAGACAAGAGAGCAAGCGAGCGAGCCAGATGTGAGAGCAAGCTAGCCAGATATGCGAGCGAGCCATAAAAGAGAGCGAGACAGACAAGAGAGCAAGCGAGCGAGCCAGATATGAGAGCGAGCTAGCAAGGCAGATATAAGAGCGAGCCAGATAAGAGAGCGAGCCAGACAGGAGAGCAAGCGAGCCAGATATGAGAGCGAGCCAGATAAGAGAGCGACCCAGACAAGAGAGCAAGCGAGCGAGCCAGATATGAGAGCAAGCGAGCGAGCCGGATATGAGAGCAAGCGAGCGAGCCAGATATGAGAGCGATCGAGCCAGATAAGAGAGCAAGCGAGCGAGCCAGATATGAGAGCAAGCGAGCGAGCCAGACATGAGAGCAAGCGAGCGAGCCAGATATGAGAGCGATCGAGCCAGATAAGAGAGCAAGCGTGCGAGCCAGATATGCTAGCGAGCAAGCCAGATAAGAGAGCGAGCCAGACAAGAGAGCAAGTGAGCGAGCCAGATATGAGAGCAAGCGA
This sequence comes from Hyla sarda, assembly GCF_029499605.1. NCBI lineage: Eukaryota > Metazoa > Chordata > Amphibia > Anura > Hylidae > Hyla > Hyla sarda. Next base: position 148,917 of record NW_026610680.1, read on the forward strand.
GCCAGATGTGAGAGCGAGACAGATAAGAGAGCAAGCCAGACAAGAGAGCAAGCGTGCGAGCCAGATATGCTAGCGAGCAAGCCAGATAAGAGAGCGAGCCAGACAAGAGAGCAAGCGAGCGAGCCAGATATGAGAGCAATGGAACCAGCCAGATATGAGAACGAGCGAGGCAGATATGAGAGCGAGCAAGACAAGAGAGAAAGCGAGCTAGCCAAATATGAGAGCAAGCGAGCGAGCCAGATATGAGAGCAAGCGAGCGAGCCAGATATGAGAGCAAGCGAGCAAGCCAGATATGAGAGCAAGCGAGCAAGCCAGATTTGAGAGCGAGCGAGCCAGATATGCGAGCGAGCCAGAGAAGAGAGCGAGCCAGACAAGAGAGCAAGCGAGCGAGCCAGATATGAGAAAAAGCGAGCGAGCCAGATATGAGAGCAAGCGAGCGAGCCAGATATGAGAGCAAGCGAGCAAGCCAGATATGAGAGCAAGCGAGCAAGCCAGATTTGAGAGCGAGCGAGCCAGATATGCGAGCGAGCCAGATAAGAGAGTGAGCCAGACAAGAGAGCAAGCGAGCGAGCCAGATATGAGAGTAAGCGAGCGAGCCAGATATGAGAGCAAGCGAGCAAGCCAGATATGAGAGCGAAGCGAGCCAGACATGAGAGCGAGCGAGCCAGATATGCGAGCGAGCGAGCCAGATAAGAGAGCGAGCCAGACAAGAGAGCAAGCGAGCGAGCCAGATGTGAGAGCAAGCTAGCCAGATATGCGAGCGAGCCATAAAAGAGAGCGAGCCAGACAAGACAGCAAGCGAGCGAGCCAGATATGAGAGCAAGCGAGCGAGCCAGATATGAGAGCAAGCAAGCCAGCCAGATGTGAGAGCGAGCGAGCCAGATATGCGAGCAAGCCATATAAGAGAGCGAGCAAGATATGAGAGCAAGAGAGCAAGCCAGATATGAGAGCAAGCGAGCGAGCCAGATTTGGGAGCAAGCCAGATATAAGAGCAAGCGAGCGAGACAGATATTCGAGCGAGCCAGATAAGAGAGCGAGCCAGACAAGAAAGCAAACAAGCGAGCCAGATATGAGAGATAGCGAGCGAGCCAGATATGAGAGCAAGCGAGCAAGCCAGATATGAGAGCGAGCGAGCCAGACATGAGAGCGAGCGAGCCAGATATGCGAGCGAGCGAGCCATATAAGAGAGCGAGCCAGACAAGAGAGCAAGCGACATATGAGAGCAAGCGAGCGAGCCAGATTTGAGAGCAAGTGAGCGAGCCAGATATGCGAGCGAGCCAGATAAGAGAGCGAGCCAGACAAGAGAGCAAGCGAGCGAGCCAGATATGAGAGATAGCGAGCGAGCCAGATATGAGAGCAAGCGAGCAAGCAAGATATGAGAGCGAGCGAGCCAGCCAGATATGAGAGCGAGCGAGCCAGACATGAGAGCGAGCGAGCCAGATATGCGAGCGAGCGAGCCAGATAAGAGAGCGAGCCAGACAAGAGAGCAAGCGAGCGAGCCAGATGTGAGAGCGAGCGAGCCAGATATGCGAGCGAGCCATAAAAGAGAGCAAGACAGACGAGAGCAAGCGAGCGAGCCAGATATGAGAGCAAGCTAGCAAGCCAGATATGAGAGCGAGCCAGATAAGAGAGCGAGCCAGACAAGAGAGCAAGTGAGCGAGCCAGATATGAGAGCAAGCGAGCCAGCTAGATGTGAGAGTGAGCGCGCAAGATATGCGAGCGAGCCAGATAAGAGAGCGAGCCAGACAAGAGAGCAAGCGAGCGAGCCAGATATGAGAGCAAGAGAGCCACATATGAGAGCAAGCGAGCTAGCCAGATATGAGAGCAAGCAAGCGAGCCAGATTTGAGAGTGAGCGCGCAAGATATGCGAGCGAGCCAGATAAGAGAGCGAGCCAGACAAGAGAGCAAGCGAGCGAGCCAGATATGAGAGCAAGCGAGCAAGCCAGATATGAGAGCGAGCGAGCCAGACATGAGACGGAGCGAGTAAGATATGAGAGCGAGCGAACCAGATATGCGAGCGAGCCATAAAAGAGAGCGAGACAGACAAGAGAGCAAGCGAGCGAGCCAGATATGAGAGCAAGCTAGCAAGCCAGATATGAGAGCGAGCCAGATAAGAGAGCGAGCCAGACAAGAGAGCAAGCGAGCGAGCCAGATATGCTAGCGAGCAAACCAGATAAGAGAGCGAGCCAGACAAGAGAGCAAGCGAGCGAGCCAGATATGAGAGCAAGCGAGCCAGCCAGATATAAGAGCGAGCGAGCCAGATAAGAGAGCGAGCAAGACAAGAGAGCAAGCGAGCTAGCCACATTTGAGAGCAAGCGAGCGAGCCAGATGTGAGAGCGAGCGAGCAAGATATGCGAGCGAGCCAGATAAGAGAGCGAGCCAGACAAGAGAGCAGCGAGCAAGCCAGATGTGAGAGAGAGCTAGCCAGATAAGAGAGCGAGCCAGACAAGAGAGCAAGTGAGCGAGCCAGATATGAGAGCAAGCGAGCCAGCTAGATGTGAGAGTGAGCGCGCAAGATATGCGAGCGAGCCAGATAAGAGAGCGAGCCAGACAAGAGAGCAAGCGAGCGAGCCAGATATGAGAGCAAGAGAGCCACATATGAGAGCAAGCGAGCTAGCCAGATATGAGAGCAAGCAAGCGAGCCAGATTTGAGAGTGAGCGCGCAAGATATGCGAGCGAGCCAGATAAGAGAGCGAGCCAGACAAGAGAGCAAGCGAGCGAGCCAGATATGAGAGCAAGCGAGCAAGCCAGATATGAGAGCGAGCGAGCCAGACATGAGACGGAGCGAGTAAGATATGAGAGCGAGCGAACCAGATATGCGAGCGAGCCATAAAAGAGAGCGAGACAGACAAGAGAGCAAGCGAGCGAGCCAGATATGAGAGCAAGCTAGCAAGCCAGATATGAGAGCGAGCCAGATAAGAGAGCGAGCCAGACAAGAGAGCAAGCGAGCGAGCCAGATATGCTAGCGAGCAAACCAGATAAGAGAGCGAGCCAGACAAGAGAGCAAGCGAGCGAGCCAGATATGAGAGCAAGCGAGCCAGCCAGATATAAGAGCGAGCGAGCCAGATAAGAGAGCGAGCAAGACAAGAGAGCAAGCGAGCTAGCCACATTTGAGAGCAAGCGAGCGAGCCAGATGTGAGAGCGAGCGAGCAAGATATGCGAGCGAGCCAGATAAGAGAGCGAGCCAGACAAGAGAGCAGCGAGCAAGCCAGATGTGAGAGAGAGCTAGCCAGATAAGAGAGCGAGCCAGACAATTAAGCAAGCAAGCGAGCCAGATATGAGAGCAAGAGAGCCACATATGAGAGCAAGCGAGCTAGCCAGATATGAGAGCAAGCAAGCGAGCCAGATTTGAGAGTGAGCGCGCAAGATATGCAAGCGAGCCAGATAAGAGAGCGAGCCAGACAAGAGAGCAAGCGAGCGAGCCAGATATGAGAGCAAGCGAGCAAGCCAGATATGAGAGCGAGCAAGCCAGACATGAGACGGAGCGAGTAAGATATGAGAGCGAGCGAACCAGATATGCGAGCGAGCCATAAAAGAGAGCGAGACAGACAAGAGGGCAAGCGAGCGAGCCAGATATGAGAGCAAGCTAGCAAGCCAGATATGAGAGCGAGCCAGATAAGAGAGCGAGCCAGACAAGAGAGCAAGCGAGCGAGCCAAATATGAGAGCAAGCGAGCCAGCTAGATGTGAGAGCGAGCGAGCCAGATATGTGAGCGAGCCAGATAAGAGAGCGAGCCAGACAAGAGAGCAAGCGAGCGAGCCAGATATGAGAGCAAGCGAGCGAGCCAGATATGAGAGCGAGCGAGCCAGATAAGAGAGCAAGCCAGACAAAAGAGCAAGCGTGCAAGCCAGATATGCTAGCGAGCAAGCCAGATAAGAGAGCGAGCCAGACAGGAGAGCAAGCGAGCGAGCCAGATATGAGAGCAAGCGAACCAGCCAGATATGAGAGCGAGCGAGCCAGATATGCGAGCGAGCCAGATAAGAGAGCGAGCCAGACAAGAGAGCAAGCGAGCGAGCCAGATATGAGAACAAGCGAGCGAGCCAGATATGAGAGCAAGCGAGCAAGCCAGATGAGAGCAAGCGAGCAAGCCAGATATGAGAGCGAGCGAGCCAGACATGAGAGCGAGCGAGCCAGATATGCGAGCGAGCGAGCCAGATAAGAGAGCGAGCCAGACAAGAGAGCAAGCGAGCGAGCCAGATGTGAGAGCATGGGAGCCAGATATGCGTGCGAGCGATAAAAGAGAGCGAGCCAGACAAGAGAGCAAGCGAGCGAGCCAGATATGAGAGCAAGCAAACCAGCCAGATATGAGAGCGAGCGAGCCAGATATGAGAGCGAGCAAGACAAGAGAGCAAGCGAGCTAGCCAGATATGAGAGCAAGCGAGCGAGCCAGATTTGAGAGCAGCGAGCCAGATATGCGAGCGAGCCAGATAAGAGAGCAAGCCAGACAAGAGAGCAAGCGAGCGAGACAGATATGAGAAAAAGTGAGCGAGCCAGATATGAGAGCAAGCGAGCGAGCCAGATATGAGAGCAAGCGAGCAAGCCAGATATGAGAGCAAGCGAGCGAGCCAGATTTGAGAGCGAGCGAGCTAGATATGCGAGCGAGCCAGATAAGAGAGTGAGCCAGACAAGAGAGCAAGCGAGCGAGCCAGATATGAGAGTAAGCGAGCGAGCCAGATATGAGAGCAAGCGAGCAAGCCAGATATGAGAGCGAAGCGAGCCAGACATGAGAGCGAGCGAGCCAGATATGCGAGCGAGCCAGATAAGAGAGCGAACCAGACAAGAGAGCAAGCGAGCGAGCCAGATGTGAGAGCAAGCTAGCCAGATATGCGAGCGAGCCATAAAAGAGAGCGAGACAGACAAGAGAGCAAGCGAGCGAGCCAGATATGAGAGCGAGCTAGCAAGGCAGATATAAGAGCGAGCCAGATAAGAGAGCGAGCCAGACAAGAGAGCAAGCGAGCCAGATATGAGAGCAAGCGAGCCAGCTAGATGTGAGAGCGAGCGAGCCAGGTATGCGAGCGAGCCAGATAAGAGAGCGAGCCAGACAAGAGAGCAAGCGAGAAAGCCAGATATGAGAGCGAGCCAGACATGAGAGCAAGCGAGCGAGCCAGATATGAGAGCGAGCGAGCCAGATAAGAGAGCAAGCCAGACAAGAGAGCAAGCGTGCGAGCCAGATATGCTAGCGAGCAAGCCAGATAAGAGAGCGAGCCAGACAAGAAAGCAAGCGAGCTAGCCAGATATGAGAGCAAGCGAGCCAGCCAGATATGAGAGAGAGCGAGCCAGATAAGAGAGCGAGCAAGGCAAGAGAGCAAGCGAGCTAGCCAGATATGAGAGCAAGCGAGCGAGCCAGATTTGAGAGCAAGCAAGCCAGATATGCGAGCGAGCCAGATAAGAGAGAGAGCCAGACAAGAGAGCAAGCGAGCGAGCCAGATATGAGAGCCAGCGAGCGAGCCGAATATAGTTACATAGTTACATAGTTAGTACGGTCGAAAAAAGACATATGTCCATCAAGTTCAACCAGGGAATTAAGGGGTAGGGGTGTGGCGCGATATTGGGGAAGGGATGAGATTTTATATTTCTTCATAAGCATTAATCTTATTTTGTTCCAGGAATGTATCTAATCCTGTTTTAAAGCTGTTAATTGTTCCTGCTGTGACCAGTTCCTGAGGTAGACCGTTCCATAAATTCACAGTCCTCACGGTAAAGAAGGCGTGTCGCCCCTTGAGACTAAACTTTTTCTTCTCCAGACGGAGGCAGTGCCCCCTCGTCCTTTGGGGGGGTTTAACCTGGAACAGTTTTTCTCCATATTTTTTGTATGGGCCATTAATATACTTATATACGTTTATCATATCCCCCCTTAAACGTCTCTTCTCAAGACTAAACAATTGTAACTCCTTTAATCGCTCCTCATAGCTAAGATGTTCCATGCCCCATATAAGTTTAGTCGCGCGTCTCTGCACCCTTTCTAACTCCGCATATGAGAGCAAGCGAGCAAGCCAGATATGAGACTGAGCGAGCAAGCCAGATATGAGAGCAAGCGAGCGAGCCAGATATGCAAATGAGCCATAAAAGAGAGTGAGACAGACAAGAAAGCAAGCGAGCGAGCCAGATATGAGAGCAAGCGAGCCAGCCAGACATGAGAGCAAGCGAGCCAGCCAGATGTGAGAGCGAGCGAGCCAGATAAGAGATCGAGCAAGACAAGAGAGCAAGTGAGCTAGCCAGATATGAGAGCAAGCGAGCAAGCCAGATATGAGAGCGAGCGAGCCAGACATGAGAGCGAGCGAGCCAGATATGCGAGCGAGCGAGCCAGTTAAGAGAGCGAGCCAGACAAGAGAGCAAGCGAGCGAGCCAGATGTGAGAGCAAGGGAGCCAGATATGCGTGCGAGCGATAAAAGAGAGCGAGACAGACAAGAGAGCAAGCGAGCGAGCCAGATATGAGAGCGAGCTAGCAAGGCAGATATAAGAGCGAGCCAGATAAGAAAGCGAGCCAGACAAGAGAGCAAGCGAGCCAGATATGAGAGCAAGGGAGACAGCTAGATGTGAGAGTGTGCGAGCCAGGTATGAGAGCGAGCCAGATAAGACAGCGAGCCAGACAAGAGAGCAAGCGAGAAAGCCAGATATGAGAGCGAGCGAGCCAGACATGAGAGCAAGCGAGCGAGCCAGATATGAGAGCGATCGAGCCAGATAAGAGAGCAAGCGTGCGAGCCAGATATGCTAGCGAGCAAGCCAGATAAGAGAGCGAGCCAGACAAAAGAGCAAGCGAGCGAGCCAGATATGAGAGCAAGCGAGCGAGCCAGATGTGAGAGCGAGACAGATAAGAGAGCAAGCCAGACAAGAGAGCAAGCGAGCGAGCCAGATATGAGAGTAAGCGAGCGAGCCAGATATGAGAGCAAGCGAGCAAGCCAGATATGAGAGCGAGCGAGCCAGACATGAGAGCGAGCGAGCCAGATATGCGAGCGAGCGAGCCAGATAAGAGAGCGAGCCAGACAAGAGAGCAAGCGAGCGAGCCAGATGTGAGAGCAAGCTAGCCAGATATGCGAGCGAGCCATAAAAGAGAGCGAGACAGACAAGAGAGCAAGCGAGCGAGCCAGATATGAGAGCGAGCTAGCAAGGCAGATATAAGAGCGAGCCAGATAAGAGAGCGAGCCAGACAGGAGAGCAAGCGAGCCAGATATGAGAGCGAGCCAGATAAGAGAGCGACCCAGACAAGAGAGCAAGCGAGCGAGCCAGATATGAGAGCAAGCGAGCGAGCCGGATATGAGAGCAAGCGAGCGAGCCAGATATGAGAGCGATCGAGCCAGATAAGAGAGCAAGCGAGCGAGCCAGATATGAGAGCAAGCGAGCGAGCCAGACATGAGAGCAAGCGAGCGAGCCAGATATGAGAGCGATCGAGCCAGATAAGAGAGCAAGCGTGCGAGCCAGATATGCTAGCGAGCAAGCCAGATAAGAGAGCGAGCCAGACAAGAGAGCAAGTGAGCGAGCCAGATATGAGAGCAAGCGAGCCAGATGTGAGAGCGAGACAGATAAGAGAGCAAGCCAGACAAGAGAGCAAGCGTGCGAGCCAGATATGCTAGCGAGCAAGCCAGATAAGAGAGCGAGCCAGACAAGAGAGCAAGCGAGCGAGCCAGATATGAGAGCAATGGAACCAGCCAGATATGAGAACGAGCGAGGCAGATATGAGAGCGAGCAAGACAAGAGAGAAAGCGAGCTAGCCAAATATGAGAGCAAGCGAGCGAGCCAGATATGAGAGCAAGCGAGCGAGCCAGATATGAGAGCAAGCGAGCAAGCCAGATATGAGAGCAAGCGAGCAAGCCAGATTTGAGAGCGAGCGAGCCAGATATGCGAGCGAGCCAGAGAAGAGAGCGAGCCAGACAAGAGAGCAAGCGAGCGAGCCAGATATGAGAAAAAGCGAGCGAGCCAGATATGAGAGCAAGCGAGCGAGCCAGATATGAGAGCAAGCGAGCAAGCCAGATATGAGAGCAAGCGAGCAAGCCAGATTTGAGAGCGAGCGAGCCAGATATGCGAGCGAGCCAGATAAGAGAGTGAGCCAGACAAGAGAGCAAGCGAGCGAGCCAGATATGAGAGTAAGCGAGCGAGCCAGATATGAGAGCAAGCGAGCAAGCCAGATATGAGAGCGAAGCGAGCCAGACATGAGAGCGAGCGAGCCAGATATGCGAGCGAGCGAGCCAGATAAGAGAGCGAGCCAGACAAGAGAGCAAGCGAGCGAGCCAGATGTGAGAGCAAGCTAGCCAGATATGCGAGCGAGCCATAAAAGAGAGCGAGCCAGACAAGACAGCAAGCGAGCGAGCCAGATATGAGAGCAAGCGAGCGAGCCAGATATGAGAGCAAGCAAGCCAGCCAGATGTGAGAGCGAGCGAGCCAGATATGCGAGCAAGCCATATAAGAGAGCGAGCAAGATATGAGAGCAAGAGAGCAAGCCAGATATGAGAGCAAGCGAGCGAGCCAGATTTGGGAGCAAGCCAGATATAAGAGCAAGCGAGCGAGACAGATATTCGAGCGAGCCAGATAAGAGAGCGAGCCAGACAAGAAAGCAAACAAGCGAGCCAGATATGAGAGATAGCGAGCGAGCCAGATATGAGAGCAAGCGAGCAAGCCAGATATGAGAGCGAGCGAGCCAGACATGAGAGCGAGCGAGCCAGATATGCGAGCGAGCGAGCCATATAAGAGAGCGAGCCAGACAAGAGAGCAAGCGACATATGAGAGCAAGCGAGCGAGCCAGATTTGAGAGCAAGTGAGCGAGCCAGATATGCGAGCGAGCCAGATAAGAGAGCGAGCCAGACAAGAGAGCAAGCGAGCGAGCCAGATATGAGAGATAGCGAGCGAGCCAGATATGAGAGCAAGCGAGCAAGCAAGATATGAGAGCGAGCGAGCCAGCCAGATATGAGAGCGAGCGAGCCAGACATGAGAGCGAGCGAGCCAGATATGCGAGCGAGCGAGCCAGATAAGAGAGCGAGCCAGACAAGAGAGCAAGCGAGCGAGCCAGATGTGAGAGCGAGCGAGCCAGATATGCGAGCGAGCCATAAAAGAGAGCAAGACAGACGAGAGCAAGCGAGCGAGCCAGATATGAGAGCAAGCTAGCAAGCCAGATATGAGAGCGAGCCAGATAAGAGAGCGAGCCAGACAAGAGAGCAAGTGAGCGAGCCAGATATGAGAGCAAGCGAGCCAGCTAGATGTGAGAGTGAGCGCGCAAGATATGCGAGCGAGCCAGATAAGAGAGCGAGCCAGACAAGAGAGCAAGCGAGCGAGCCAGATATGAGAGCAAGAGAGCCACATATGAGAGCAAGCGAGCTAGCCAGATATGAGAGCAAGCAAGCGAGCCAGATTTGAGAGTGAGCGCGCAAGATATGCGAGCGAGCCAGATAAGAGAGCGAGCCAGACAAGAGAGCAAGCGAGCGAGCCAGATATGAGAGCAAGCGAGCAAGCCAGATATGAGAGCGAGCGAGCCAGACATGAGACGGAGCGAGTAAGATATGAGAGCGAGCGAACCAGATATGCGAGCGAGCCATAAAAGAGAGCGAGACAGACAAGAGAGCAAGCGAGCGAGCCAGATATGAGAGCAAGCTAGCAAGCCAGATATGAGAGCGAGCCAGATAAGAGAGCGAGCCAGACAAGAGAGCAAGCGAGCGAGCCAGATATGCTAGCGAGCAAACCAGATAAGAGAGCGAGCCAGACAAGAGAGCAAGCGAGCGAGCCAGATATGAGAGCAAGCGAGCCAGCCAGATATAAGAGCGAGCGAGCCAGATAAGAGAGCGAGCAAGACAAGAGAGCAAGCGAGCTAGCCACATTTGAGAGCAAGCGAGCGAGCCAGATGTGAGAGCGAGCGAGCAAGATATGCGAGCGAGCCAGATAAGAGAGCGAGCCAGACAAGAGAGCAGCGAGCAAGCCAGATGTGAGAGAGAGCTAGCCAGATAAGAGAGCGAGCCAGACAAGAGAGCAAGTGAGCGAGCCAGATATGAGAGCAAGCGAGCCAGCTAGATGTGAGAGTGAGCGCGCAAGATATGCGAGCGAGCCAGATAAGAGAGCGAGCCAGACAAGAGAGCAAGCGAGCGAGCCAGATATGAGAGCAAGAGAGCCACATATGAGAGCAAGCGAGCTAGCCAGATATGAGAGCAAGCAAGCGAGCCAGATTTGAGAGTGAGCGCGCAAGATATGCGAGCGAGCCAGATAAGAGAGCGAGCCAGACAAGAGAGCAAGCGAGCGAGCCAGATATGAGAGCAAGCGAGCAAGCCAGATATGAGAGCGAGCGAGCCAGACATGAGACGGAGCGAGTAAGATATGAGAGCGAGCGAACCAGATATGCGAGCGAGCCATAAAAGAGAGCGAGACAGACAAGAGAGCAAGCGAGCGAGCCAGATATGAGAGCAAGCTAGCAAGCCAGATATGAGAGCGAGCCAGATAAGAGAGCGAGCCAGACAAGAGAGCAAGCGAGCGAGCCAGATATGCTAGCGAGCAAACCAGATAAGAGAGCGAGCCAGACAAGAGAGCAAGCGAGCGAGCCAGATATGAGAGCAAGCGAGCCAGCCAGATATAAGAGCGAGCGAGCCAGATAAGAGAGCGAGCAAGACAAGAGAGCAAGCGAGCTAGCCACATTTGAGAGCAAGCGAGCGAGCCAGATGTGAGAGCGAGCGAGCAAGATATGCGAGCGAGCCAGATAAGAGAGCGAGCCAGACAAGAGAGCAGCGAGCAAGCCAGATGTGAGAGAGAGCTAGCCAGATAAGAGAGCGAGCCAGACAATTAAGCAAGCAAGCGAGCCAGATATGAGAGCAAGAGAGCCACATATGAGAGCAAGCGAGCTAGCCAGATATGAGAGCAAGCAAGCGAGCCAGATTTGAGAGTGAGCGCGCAAGATATGCAAGCGAGCCAGATAAGAGAGCGAGCCAGACAAGAGAGCAAGCGAGCGAGCCAGATATGAGAGCAAGCGAGCAAGCCAGATATGAGAGCGAGCAAGCCAGACATGAGACGGAGCGAGTAAGATATGAGAGCGAGCGAACCAGATATGCGAGCGAGCCATAAAAGAGAGCGAGACAGACAAGAGGGCAAGCGAGCGAGCCAGATATGAGAGCAAGCTAGCAAGCCAGATATGAGAGCGAGCCAGATAAGAGAGCGAGCCAGACAAGAGAGCAAGCGAGCGAGCCAAATATGAGAGCAAGCGAGCCAGCTAGATGTGAGAGCGAGCGAGCCAGATATGTGAGCGAGCCAGATAAGAGAGCGAGCCAGACAAGAGAGCAAGCGAGCGAGCCAGATATGAGAGCAAGCGAGCGAGCCAGATATGAGAGCGAGCGAGCCAGATAAGAGAGCAAGCCAGACAAAAGAGCAAGCGTGCAAGCCAGATATGCTAGCGAGCAAGCCAGATAAGAGAGCGAGCCAGACAGGAGAGCAAGCGAGCGAGCCAGATATGAGAGCAAGCGAACCAGCCAGATATGAGAGCGAGCGAGCCAGATATGCGAGCGAGCCAGATAAGAGAGCGAGCCAGACAAGAGAGCAAGCGAGCGAGCCAGATATGAGAACAAGCGAGCGAGCCAGATATGAGAGCAAGCGAGCAAGCCAGATGAGAGCAAGCGAGCAAGCCAGATATGAGAGCGAGCGAGCCAGACATGAGAGCGAGCGAGCCAGATATGCGAGCGAGCGAGCCAGATAAGAGAGCGAGCCAGACAAGAGAGCAAGCGAGCGAGCCAGATGTGAGAGCATGGGAGCCAGATATGCGTGCGAGCGATAAAAGAGAGCGAGCCAGACAAGAGAGCAAGCGAGCGAGCCAGATATGAGAGCAAGCAAACCAGCCAGATATGAGAGCGAGCGAGCCAGATATGAGAGCGAGCAAGACAAGAGAGCAAGCGAGCTAGCCAGATATGAGAGCAAGCGAGCGAGCCAGATTTGAGAGCAGCGAGCCAGATATGCGAGCGAGCCAGATAAGAGAGCAAGCCAGACAAGAGAGCAAGCGAGCGAGACAGATATGAGAAAAAGTGAGCGAGCCAGATATGAGAGCAAGCGAGCGAGCCAGATATGAGAGCAAGCGAGCAAGCCAGATATGAGAGCAAGCGAGCGAGCCAGATTTGAGAGCGAGCGAGCTAGATATGCGAGCGAGCCAGATAAGAGAGTGAGCCAGACAAGAGAGCAAGCGAGCGAGCCAGATATGAGAGTAAGCGAGCGAGCCAGATATGAGAGCAAGCGAGCAAGCCAGATATGAGAGCGAAGCGAGCCAGACATGAGAGCGAGCGAGCCAGATATGCGAGCGAGCCAGATAAGAGAGCGAACCAGACAAGAGAGCAAGCGAGCGAGCCAGATGTGAGAGCAAGCTAGCCAGATATGCGAGCGAGCCATAAAAGAGAGCGAGACAGACAAGAGAGCAAGCGAGCGAGCCAGATATGAGAGCGAGCTAGCAAGGCAGATATAAGAGCGAGCCAGATAAGAGAGCGAGCCAGACAAGAGAGCAAGCGAGCCAGATATGAGAGCAAGCGAGCCAGCTAGATGTGAGAGCGAGCGAGCCAGGTATGCGAGCGAGCCAGATAAGAGAGCGAGCCAGACAAGAGAGCAAGCGAGAAAGCCAGATATGAGAGCGAGCCAGACATGAGAGCAAGCGAGCGAGCCAGATATGAGAGCGAGCGAGCCAGATAAGAGAGCAAGCCAGACAAGAGAGCAAGCGTGCGAGCCAGATATGCTAGCGAGCAAGCCAGATAAGAGAGCGAGCCAGACAAGAAAGCAAGCGAGCTAGCCAGATATGAGAGCAAGCGAGCCAGCCAGATATGAGAGAGAGCGAGCCAGATAAGAGAGCGAGCAAGGCAAGAGAGCAAGCGAGCTAGCCAGATATGAGAGCAAGCGAGCGAGCCAGATTTGAGAGCAAGCAAGCCAGATATGCGAGCGAGCCAGATAAGAGAGAGAGCCAGACAAGAGAGCAAGCGAGCGAGCCAGATATGAGAGCCAGCGAGCGAGCCGAATATAGTTACATAGTTACATAGTTAGTACGGTCGAAAAAAGACATATGTCCATCAAGTTCAACCAGGGAATTAAGGGGTAGGGGTGTGGCGCGATATTGGGGAAGGGATGAGATTTTATATTTCTTCATAAGCATTAATCTTATTTTGTTCCAGGAATGTATCTAATCCTGTTTTAAAGCTGTTAATTGTTCCTGCTGTGACCAGTTCCTGAGGTAGACCGTTCCATAAATTCACAGTCCTCACGGTAAAGAAGGCGTGTCGCCCCTTGAGACTAAACTTTTTCTTCTCCAGACGGAGGCAGTGCCCCCTCGTCCTTTGGGGGGGTTTAACCTGGAACAGTTTTTCTCCATATTTTTTGTATGGGCCATTAATATACTTATATACGTTTATCATATCCCCCCTTAAACGTCTCTTCTCAAGACTAAACAATTGTAACTCCTTTAATCGCTCCTCATAGCTAAGATGTTCCATGCCCCATATAAGTTTAGTCGCGCGTCTCTGCACCCTTTCTAACTCCGCATATGAGAGCAAGCGAGCAAGCCAGATATGAGACTGAGCGAGCAAGCCAGATATGAGAGCAAGCGAGCGAGCCAGATATGCAAACGAGCCATAAAAGAGAGTGAGACAGACAAGAAAGCAAGCGAGCGAGCCAGATATGAGAGCAAGCGAGCCAGCCAGACATGAGAGCAAGCGAGCCAGCCAGATGTGAGAGCGAGCGAGCCAGATAAGAGATCGAGCAAGACAAGAGAGCAAGTGAGCTAGCCAGATATGAGAGCAAGCGAGCGAGCCAGATTTGAAAGCGAGCGAGCCAGATATGCGAGCGAGCCAGATAAGAGAGCGAGCCAGACAAGAGAGCAAGCGAGCGAGCCAGACAAGAGAGCAAGCGAGCGAGCCAGATATGAGAAAAAGCGAGCGAGCCAGATATGAGAGCAAGCGAGCGAGCCAGATATGAGAGCAAGCGAGCAAGCCAGATATGAGAGCAAGCGAGCGAGCCAGATTTGAGAGCGAGCGAGCCAGATATGCGAGCGAGCCAGATAAGAGAGTGAGCCAGACAAGAGAGCAAGCGAGCGAGCCAGATATGAGAGTAAGCGAGCGAGCCAGATATGAGAGCAAGCGAGCAAGCCAGATATGAGAGCGAAGCGAGCCAGACATGAGAGCGAGCGAGCCAGATATGCGAGCGAGCCAGATAAGAGAGCGAGCCAGACAAGAGAGCAAGCGAGCGAGCCAGATGTGAGAGCAAGCTAGCCAGATATGCGAGCGAGCCATAAAAGAGAGCGAGACAGACAAGAGAGAAAGCGAGCGAGCCAGATATGAGAGCGAGCTAGCAAGGCAGATATAAGAGCGAGCCAGATAAGAGAGCGAGCCAGACAAGAGAGCAAGCGAGCCAGACATGAGAGCAAGCGAGCCAGCTAGATGTGAAAGCGAGCGAGCCAGGTATGCGAGCGAGCCAGATAAGAGAGCGAGCCAGACAAGAGAGCAAGCGGGAAAGCCAGATATGAGAGCGAGCCAGACATGAGAGCAAGCGAGCGAGCCAGATATGAGAGCGAGCGAGCCAGATAAGAGAGCGAGCAAGACAAGAGAGCAAGCGAGCTAGCCAGATATGAGAGCAAGCGAGCGTGCCAGATTTGAGAGCGAGCGAGCCAGATATGCGAGCGAGCCAGATAAGAGAGCGAGCCAGACAAGAGAGCAAGCGAGCGAGCCAGATATAAGAGCAAGCGAGCCAGCCAGAAATGAGAGCAAGCGAGCCAGCCAAATATGAGAGCGAGCGAGCCAGATATGCGAGCGAGCCAGATATGCGAGCAAGCCAGATAAGAGAGCGAGCCAGACAAGAGAGCAAGCGAGAAAGGCAGATATGAGAGCGAGCGAGCCAGACATGAGAGCAAGCGAGCGAGCCAGATATGAAAGCGAGCAAGCCAGATAAGAGAGCAAGCCAGACAAGAGAGCAAGCGAGCGAGCCAGATATGAGAGCAAGCGAGCAAGCCAGATATGAGAGCGAGCGAGCCAGACATGAGACGGAGCGAATAAGATATGAGAGCGAGCGAACCAGATATGCGAGCGAGCCATAAAAGAGAGCGAGACAGACAAGAGAGCAAGCGAGCGAGCCAGATATGAGAGCAAGCTAGCAAGCCAGATATGAGAGCGAGCCAGATAAGAGAGCGAGCCAGACAAGAGAGCAAGCGAGCGAGCCAAATATGAGAGCAAGCGAGCCAGCTAGATGTGAGAGCGAGCGAGCCAGATATGTGAGCGAGCCAGATAAGAGAGCGAGCCAGACAAGAGAGCAAGCGAGCGAGCCAGATATGAGAGCAAGCGAGCGAGCCAGATATGAGAGCGAGTGAGCCAGATAAGAGAGCAAGCCAGACAAAAGAGCAAGCGTGCAAGCCAGATATGCTAGCGAGCAAGCCAGATAAGAGAGCGAGCCAGACAGGAGAGCAAGCGAGCGAGCCAGATATGAGAGCAAGCGAACCAGCCAGATATGAGAGCGAGCGAGCCAGATATGCGAGCGAGCCAGATAAGAGAGCGAGCCAGACAAGAGAGCAAGCCAGACAAGAGAGCAAGCGAGCGAGCCAGATATGAGAACAAGCGAGCGAGCCAGATATAAGAGCAAGCGAGCAAGCCAGATATGAGAGCAAGCGAGCAAGCCAGATATGAGAGCGAGCGAGCCAGACATGAGAGCGAACGAGCCAGATATGTGAGCGAGCCAGATAAGAGAGCGAGCCAGACAAGAGAGCAAGCGAGCGAGCCAGATGTGAGAGCAAGGGAGCCAGATATGCGTGCGAGCGATAAAAGAGAGCGAGACAGACAAGAGAGCAAGCGAGCGAGCCAGATATGAAAGCGAGCTAGCAAGGCAGATATAAGAGCGAGCCAGATATGAAAGCGAGCCAGACAAGAGAGCAAGCGAGCCAGATATAAGAGCAAGGGAGCCAGCTAGATGTGAGAGCGAGCGAGCCAGGTATGAGAGCGAGCCAGATAAGAGAGCGAGCAAGACAAGAGAGCAAGCGAGAAAGCCAGATATGAGAGCGAGCGAGCCAGACATGAGAGCAAGCGAGCGAGCCAGATATGAGAGCGATCGAGCCAGATAAGAAAGCAAGCGTGCGAGCCAGATATGCTAGCGAGCAAGCCAGATAAGAGAGCGAGCCAGACAAAAGAGCAAGCGAGCGAGCCAGATATGAGAGCAAGCGAGCGAGCCAGATGTGAGAGCGAGCCAGATAAGAGAGCAAGCCAGACAAGAGAGCAAGCGAGCGAGCCAGATATGAGAGTAAGCGAGCGAGCCAGATATGAGAGCAAGCGAGCAAGCCAGATATGAGAGCGAGCGAGCCAGACATGAGAGCGAGCGAGCCAGATATGCGAGCGAGCGAGCCAGATAAGAGAGCGAGCCAGACAAGAGAGCAAGCGAGCGAGCCAGATGTGAGAGCATGCTAGCCAGATATGCGAGCGAGCCATAAAAGAGAGCGAGACAGACAAGAGAGCAAGCGAGCGAGCCAGATATGAGAGCGAGCTAGCAAGGCAGATATAAGAGCGAGCCAGATAAGAGAGCGAGCCAGACAGGAGAGCAAGCGAGTCAGATATGAGAGCGAGCCAGATAAGAGAGCGACCCAGACAAGAGAGCAAGCGAGCGAGCCAGATATGAGAGCAAGTGAGCGAGCCGGATATGAGAGCAAGCGAGCGAGCCAGATATGAGAGCGATCGAGCCAGATAAGAGAGCAAGCGAGCGAGCCAGATATGAGAGCAAGCGAGCGAGCCAGACATGAGAGCAAGCGAGCGAGCCAGATATGAGAGCGATCGAGCCAGATAAGAGAGCAAGCGTGCGAGCCAGATATGCTAGCGAGCAAGCCAGATAAGAGAGCGAGCCAGACAAGAGAGCAAGTGAGCGAGCCAGATATGAGAGCAAGCGAGCGAGCCAGATGTGAGAGCGAGACAGATAAGAGAGCAAGCCAGACAAGAGAGCAAGCGTGCGAGCCAGATATGCTAGCGAGCAAGCCAGATAAGAGAGCGAGCCAGATATGAGAGCAAGCGAGCGAGCCAGATATGAGAACAATCGAACCAGCCAGATATGAGAACGAGCGAGCCAGATATGAGAGCGAGCAAGACAAGAGAGAAAGCGAGCTAGCCAAATATGAGAGCAAGCGAGCGAGCCAGATATGAGAGCAAGCGAGCGCGCCAGATATGAGAGCAAGCGAGCAAGCCAGATATGAGAGCAAGCGAGCAAGCCAGATTTGAGAGCGAGCGAGCCAGATATGCGAGCGATCCAGAGAAGAGAGCGAGCCAGACAAGAGAGCAAGCGAGCGAGCCAGATATGAGAAAAAGCGAGCGAGCCAGATATGAGAGCAAGCGAGCGAGCCAGATATGAGAGCAAGCGAGCAAGCCAGATATGAGAGCAAGCGAGCAAGCCAGATTTGAGAGCGAGCGAGCCAGATATGCGAGCGAGCCAGATAAGAGAGTGAGCCAGACAAGAGAGCAAGCGAGCGAGCCAGATATGAGAGTAAGCGAGCGAGCCAGATATGAGAGCAAGCGAGCAAGCCAGATATGAGAGCGAAGCGAGCCAGACATGAGAGCGAGCGAGCCAGATATGCGAGCGAGCGAGCCAGATAAGAGAGCGAGCCAGACAAGAGAGCAAGCGAGCGAGCCAGATGTGAGAGCAAGCTAGCCAGATATGCGAGCGAGCCATAAAAGAGAGCGAGACAGACAAGAGAGCAAGCAAGCGAGCCAGATATGAGAGCGAGCTAGCAAGGCAGATATAAGAGCGAGCCAGATAAGAGAGCAAGCCAGACAAGAGAGCAAGCGAGCCAGATATGAGAGCAAGCGAGCCAGCTAGATGTGAGAGCGAGCGAGCCAGGTATGCGAGCGAGCCAGATAAGAGAGCGAGCCAGACAAGAGAGCAAGCGAGAAAGCCAGATATGAGAGCGAGCCAGACATGAGAGCAAGCGAGCGAGCCAGATATGAGAGCGAGCGAGCCAGATAAGAGAGCAAGCCAGACAAGAGAGCAAGCGTGCGAGCCAGATATGCTAGCGAGCAAGCCAGATAAGAGAGCGAGCCAGACAAGAGAGCAAGCGAGCGAGCCAGATATGAGAGCAAGCGAGCCAGCCAGATATGAGAGCGAGCGAGCCAGATAAGAGAGCGAGCAAGACAAGAGAGCAAGCGAGCTAGCCAGATATGAGAGCAAGCGAGCGAGCCAGATTTGAGAGCGAGCGAGCAAGATATGCGAGCGAGCCAGTTAAGAGAGCGAGCCAGACAAGAGAGCAAGCGAGCGAGCCAGATATGAGAGCAAGCGAGCGAGCCGAATATGAGAGCAAGCGAGCAAGCCAGATATGAGAGTGAGCTAGCAAGCCAGATATGAGAGCAAGCGAGCGAGCCAGTTATGCAAACGAGCCATAAAAGAGAGTGAGACAGACAAGAGAGCAAGCGAGCGAGCCAGATATGAGAGCAAGCGAGCCAGCCAGAAATTAGAGCAAGCGAGCCAGCCAGATGTGAGAGCGAGCGCTCCAGATATGCGAGCGAGCCAGATATGCGAGCGAGCCAGATAAGAGAGCGAGCCAGACAAGAGAGCAAGCGAGAAAGCCAGATATGAGAGCGAGCGAACCAGACATGAGAGCAAGCGAGCGAGCCAGACATGAGAGCAAGTGAGCGAGCCAGATATGAAAGTGAGCGAGCCAGATAAGAGAGCAAGCCAGACAAGAGAGCAAGCGTGCGAGCCAGAAATGCTAGCGAGCAAACCAGATAAGAGAGCGAGCCAGACAAGAGAGCAAGCGAGCGAGCCAGATATGAGAGCAAGCGAGCCAGCCAGATATGAGAGCGAGCGAGCCAGATAAGAGAGCGAGCAAGACAAGAGAGCAAGCGAGCTAGCCAGATATGAGAGCAAGCGAGCGAGCCAGATTTGAGAGCGAGCGAGCCAGATATGCGAGCGAGCCAGATAAGAGAGCGAGCCAGACAAGAGAGTAAGCGAGCGAGCCAGATATGAGAACAAGCGAGCGAGCCGGATATGAGAGAAAGCGAGCAAGCCAGATATGAGAGCAAGCGAGCGAGACAGATTTGAGAGCGAGCGAGCCATAAAAGAGAGTGAGCCAGACAAGACAGCAAGCGAGTGAGCCAGATCTGAGAGCAAGCGAGCGAGCCAGATATGAGAGCAAGCAAGCCAGCCAGATGTGAGAGCGAGCGAGCCAGATATGCGAGCAAGCCATATAAGAGAGCGAGCCAGATATGAGAGCAAGAGAGCAAGCCAGATATGAGAGCAAGCGAGCGAGCCAGATTTGGGAGCAAGCCAGATATAAGAGCAAGCGAGCGAGACAGATATTCGAGCGAGCCAGATAAGAGAGCGAGCCAGACAAGAAAGCAAACAAGCGAGCCAGATATGAGAGATAGCGAGCGAGCCAGATATGAGAGCAAGCGAGCAAGCCAGATATGAGAGCGAGCGAGCCAGACATGAGAGCGAGCAAGCCAGATATGCGAGCGAGCGAGCCATATAAGAGAGCGAGCCTGACAAGAGAGCAAGCGAGCGAGCCAGATGTGAGAGCGAGCGAGCCATAAAAGAGAGCGAGACAGACAAGAGAGCAAGCCACATATGAGAGCAAGCGAGCGAGCCAGATTTGAGAGCAAGTGAGCGAGCCAGATATGCGAGCGAGCCAGATAAGAGAGCGAGCCAGACAAGAGAGCAAGCGAGCGAGCCAGATATGAGAGATAGCGAGCGAGCCAGATATGAGAGCAAGCGAGCAAGCAAGATATGAGAGCGAGCGAGCCAGCCAGATATGAGAGCGAGCGAGCCAGACATGAGAGCGAGCGAGCCAGATATGCGAGCGAGCGAGCCAGATAAGAGAGCGAGCCAGACAAGAGAGCAAGCGAGCGAGCCAGATGTGAGAGCGAGCGAGCCAGATATGCGAGCGAGCCATAAAAGAGAGCAAGACAGACGAGAGCAAGCGAGCGAGCCAGATATGAGAGCAAGCTAGCAAGCCAGATATGAGAGCGAGCCAGATAAGAGAGCGAGCCAGACAAGAGAGCAAGTGAGCGAGCCAGATATGAGAGCAAGCGAGCCAGCTAGATGTGAGAGCGAGCGAGCCAGGTATGCGAGCTAGCCAGATAAGAGAGCGAGCCAGACAAGAGAGCAAGCGAGCGAGCCAGATATGAGAGCAAGCGAGCGAGCCAGATATGAGAGCAAGCGAGCGAGCCAGAAATGAGAGCAAGCGAGCCAGCCAGAAATGAGAGCAAGCGAGCCAGCCAGATGTGAGAGCGAGCGAGCCAGATATGCGAGCGAGCCAGATAAGAGAGCGAGCCAGACAAGAGAGCAAGCGAGCTAGCCAGATATGAGAGCAAGCGAGCGAGCCAGATTTGAGAGCGAGCGAGCCAGATATGCGAGCGAGCCAGATAAGAGAGCGAGCCAGACAAGAGAGCAAGCGAGCGAGCCAGATATGAGAGCAAGCGAGCGAGCCGGATATGAGAGCAAGCGAACAAGCCAGATATGAGAGCAAGCGAGCGAGCCAGATTTGAGAGCAAGCAAGCCAGATATGCAAGCGAGCCATAAAAGAGAGCGAGACAGACAAGAGAGCAAGCGAGAGAGCCAGATATGAGAGCAAGCTAGCAAGCCAGATATGAGAGCGAACCAGACAAGTGAGCAAGCGAGCGAGCCAGATATGAGAGCAAGCGAGCCAGATATGAGAGCAAGCAAGCCAGCCAGATGTGAGAGCGAGCGAGCCAGATATGCGAGCGAGCCAGATAAGAGAGCGAGCCAGACAAGAGAGCAAGCGAGCGTGCCAGATATGAGAGCAAGCGAGCGAGCCAGATATGAAAGTGAGCGAGCCAGACATGAGCGCAAGCGAACAAGCCAGATATGAGAGCAAGCGAGCGAGCCAGATTTGAGAGCAAGCAAGCCAGATATGCAAGCGATCCATAAAAGAGAGCGAGACAGACAAGAGAGCAAGCGAGCGAGCCAGATATGAGAGAAAGCTAGCAAGCCAGATATGAGAGCGAACCAGACAAGTGAGCAAGCGAGCGAGCCAGATATGAGAGCAAGCGAGCCAGATATGAGAGCAAGCAAGCCAGCCAGATGTGAGAGCGAGCGAGCCAGATATGCGAGCGAGCCAGATAAGAGAGCGAGCCAGACAAGAGAGCAAGCGAGCGTGCCAGATATGAGAGCAAGCGAGCGAGCCAGATATGAAAGTGAGCGAGCCAGACATGAGCGCAAGCGAGCGAGCCAGATATGAGAGCAAGCGAGTGATTCAGATATGCGAGCGAGCCAGACAAGAGCGCAAGCGAGCAAGCCAGATATGAGAGCAAGCGAGTGAGCCAGATGTGAGAGCGAGCCTGATAAGAGAGCGAGCCAGACAAGAGAGCAAGCGAGCAAGCCAGATATGAGAGCAAGCGAGTGAGCCAGATATGAGAGCAAGCGAGTGATCCAGATATGCGAGTGAGCCAGACAAGAGCGCAAGCGAGCAAGCCAGATATGAGAGCAAGCGAGTGAGCCAGATATGCGAGCGAGCCTGATAAGAGAGTGAGCCAGACAAGAGAGCAAGCGAGCAAGCCAGATATGAGAGCAAGCGAGCGAGCCAGATGTGAGAGCGAGCGGGCCAGATAGGCGAGCGAGCAAATAAGAGAGCGAGCCAGACAAGAGAGCAAGCGAGCGAGCCAGATATGAGAGCAAGCGAGCAAGCCAGATATGAGAGCGAGCCAGATAAGAGAGCGAGCCAGACAAGAGAGCAAGCGAGCGAGCCAAATATGAGAGCAAGCGAGCCAGCTAGATGTGAGAGCGAGCGAGCCAGATATGTGAGCGAGCCAGATAAGAGAGCGAGCCAGACAAGAGAGCAAGCGAGCGAGCCAGATATGAGAGCAAGCAAGCGAGCCAGATATGAGAGCGAGCGAGCCAGATAAGAGAGCAAGCCAGACAAGAGAGCAAG
The DNA here is from genome assembly GCF_029499605.1 of Hyla sarda. Classification (NCBI taxonomy): domain Eukaryota; kingdom Metazoa; phylum Chordata; class Amphibia; order Anura; family Hylidae; genus Hyla; species Hyla sarda. The sequence continues at coordinate 170,745 of NW_026610680.1, forward strand.
CATGCAAGCCAGATATGCTAGCGAGCGAGCCAGATAAGAGAGCGAGCCAGACAAGAGAGCAAGCGAGCGAGCCAGATATGAGAGCAAGCGAGCGAGCCGAATATGAGAGCAAGCGAGCAAGCCAGATATGAGAGTGAGCGAGCATGCCAGATATGAGAGCAAGCGAGCGAGCCAGAAATGCAAACGAGCCATAAAAGAGAGTGAGACAGACAAGAGAGCAAGCGAGCCAGCCAGAGATGAGAGCAAGCGAGCCAGCCAGATGTGAGAGCGAGCGAGCCAGATATGCGAGCGAGCCAGATATGCGAGCGAGCCAGATAAGAGAGCGAGCCAGACAAGAGAGCAAGCGAGAAAGCCAGATATGAGAGCGAGCCAGACATGAGAGCAAGCGAGCGAGCCAGATATGAGAGCAAGCGAACCAGCCAGATATGAGAGCGAGCGAGCCAGATATGCGAGCGAGCCAGATAAGAGAGCGAGCCAGACAAGAGAGCAAGCGAGCGAGCCAGATGTGAGAGCAAGCTAGCCAGATATGCGAGCGAGCCATAAAAGAGAGCGAGACAGACAAGAGAGCAAGCAAGCGAGCCAGATATGAGAGCGAGCTAGCAAGGCAGATATAAGAGCGAGCCAGATAAGAGAGCAAGCCAGACAAGAGAGCAAGCGAGCCAGATATGAGAGCAAGCGAGCCAGCTAGATGTGAGAGCGAGCGAGCCAGGTATGCGAGCGAGCCAGATAAGAGAGCGAGCCAGACAAGAGAGCAAGCGAGAAAGCCAGATATGAGAGCGAGCCAGACATGAGAGCAAGCGAGCGAGCCAGATATGAGAGCGAGCGAGCCAGATAAGAGAGCAAGCCAGACAAGAGAGCAAGCGTGCGAGCCAGATATGCTAGCGAGCAAGCCAGATAAGAGAGCGAGCCAGACAAGAGAGCAAGCGAGCGAGCCAGATATGAGAGCAAGCGAGCCAGCCAGATATGAGAGCGAGCGAGCCAGATAAGAGAGCGAGCAAGACAAGAGAGCAAGCGAGCTAGCCAGATATGAGAGCAAGCGAGCGAGCCAGATTTGAGAGCGAGCGAGCAAGATATGCGAGCGAGCCAGTTAAGAGAGCGAGCCAGACAAGAGAGCAAGCGAGCGAGCCAGATATGAGAGCAAGCGAGCGAGCCGAATATGAGAGCAAGCGAGCAAGCCAGATATGAGAGTGAGCTAGCAAGCCAGATATGAGAGCAAGCGAGCGAGCCAGTTATGCAAACGAGCCATAAAAGAGAGTGAGACAGACAAGAGAGCAAGCGAGCGAGCCAGATATGAGAGCAAGCGAGCCAGCCAGAAATTAGAGCAAGCGAGCCAGCCAGATGTGAGAGCGAGCGCTCCAGATATGCGAGCGAGCCAGATATGCGAGCGAGCCAGATAAGAGAGCGAGCCAGACAAGAGAGCAAGCGAGAAAGCCAGATATGAGAGCGAGCGAACCAGACATGAGAGCAAGCGAGCGAGCCAGACATGAGAGCAAGTGAGCGAGCCAGATATGAAAGTGAGCGAGCCAGATAAGAGAGCAAGCCAGACAAGAGAGCAAGCGTGCGAGCCAGAAATGCTAGCGAGCAAACCAGATAAGAGAGCGAGCCAGACAAGAGAGCAAGCGAGCGAGCCAGATATGAGAGCAAGCGAGCCAGCCAGATATGAGAGCGAGCGAGCCAGATAAGAGAGCGAGCAAGACAAGAGAGCAAGCGAGCTAGCCAGATATGAGAGCAAGCGAGCGAGCCAGATTTGAGAGCGAGCGAGCCAGATATGCGAGCGAGCCAGATAAGAGAGCGAGCCAGACAAGAGAGTAAGCGAGCGAGCCAGATATGAGAACAAGCGAGCGAGCCGGATATGAGAGAAAGCGAGCAAGCCAGATATGAGAGCAAGCGAGCGAGACAGATTTGAGAGCGAGCGAGCCATAAAAGAGAGCGAGCCAGACAAGACAGCAAGCGAGCGAGCCAGATCTGAGAGCAAGCGAGCGAGCCAGATATGAGAGCAAGCAAGCCAGCCAGATGTGAGAGCGAGCGAGCCAGATATGCGAGCAAGCCATATAAGAGAGCGAGCCAGATATGAGAGCAAGAGAGCAAGCCAGATATGAGAGCAAGCGAGCGAGCCAGATTTGGGAGCAAGCCAGATATAAGAGCAAGCGAGCGAGACAGATATTCGAGCGAGCCAGATAAGAGAGCGAGCCAGACAAGAAAGCAAACAAGCGAGCCAGATATGAGAGATAGCGAGCGAGCCAGATATGAGAGCAAGCGAGCAAGCCAGATATGAGAGCGAGCGAGCCAGACATGAGAGCGAGCAAGCCAGATATGCGAGCGAGCGAGCCATATAAGAGAGCGAGCCTGACAAGAGAGCAAGCGAGCGAGCCAGATGTGAGAGCGAGCGAGCCATAAAAGAGAGCGAGACAGACAAGAGAGCAAGCCACATATGAGAGCAAGCGAGCGAGCCAGATTTGAGAGCAAGTGAGCGAGCCAGATATGCGAGCGAGCCAGATAAGAGAGCGAGCCAGACAAGAGAGCAAGCGAGCGAGCCAGATATGAGAGATAGCGAGCGAGCCAGATATGAGAGCAAGCGAGCAAGCAAGATATGAGAGCGAGCGAGCCAGCCAGATATGAGAGCGAGCGAGCCAGACATGAGAGCGAGCGAGCCAGATATGCGAGCGAGCGAGCCAGATAAGAGAGCGAGCCAGACAAGAGAGCAAGCGAGCGAGCCAGATGTGAGAGCGAGCGAGCCAGATATGCGAGCGAGCCATAAAAGAGAGCAAGACAGACGAGAGCAAGCGAGCGAGCCAGATATGAGAGCAAGCTAGCAAGCCAGATATGAGAGCGAGCCAGATAAGAGAGCGAGCCAGACAAGAGAGCAAGTGAGCGAGCCAGATATGAGAGCAAGCGAGCCAGCTAGATGTGAGAGCGAGCGAGCCAGGTATGCGAGCTAGCCAGATAAGAGAGCGAGCCAGACAAGAGAGCAAGCGAGCGAGCCAGATATGAGAGCAAGCGAGCGAGCCAGATATGAGAGCAAGCGAGCGAGCCAGAATTGAGAGCAAGCGAGCCAGCCAGAAATGAGAGCAAGCGAGCCAGCCAGATGTGAGAGCGAGCGAGCCAGATATGCGAGCGAGCCAGATAAGAGAGCGAGCCAGACAAGAGAGCAAGCGAGCTAGCCAGATATGAGAGCAAGCGAGCGAGCCAGATTTGAGAGCGAGCGAGCCAGATATGCGAGCGAGCCAGATAAGAGAGCGAGCCAGACAAGAGAGCAAGCGAGCGAGCCAGATATGAGAGCAAGCGAGCGAGCCGGATATGAGAGCAAGCGAACAAGCCAGATATGAGAGCAAGCGAGCGAGCCAGATTTGAGAGCAAGCAAGCCAGATATGCAAGCGAGCCATAAAAGAGAGCGAGACAGACAAGAGAGCAAGCGAGAGAGCCAGATATGAGAGCAAGCTAGCAAGCCAGATATGAGAGCGAACCAGACAAGTGAGCAAGCGAGCGAGCCAGATATGAGAGCAAGCGAGCCAGATATGAGAGCAAGCAAGCCAGCCAGATGTGAGAGCGAGCGAGCCAGATATGCGAGCGAGCCAGATAAGAGAGCGAGCCAGACAAGAGAGCAAGCGAGCGTGCCAGATATGAGAGCAAGCGAGCGAGCCAGATATGAAAGTGAGCGAGCCAGACATGAGCGCAAGCGAACAAGCCAGATATGAGAGCAAGCGAGCGAGCCAGATTTGAGAGCAAGCAAGCCAGATATGCAAGCGATCCATAAAAGAGAGCGAGACAGACAAGAGAGCAAGCGAGCGAGCCAGATATGAGAGAAAGCTAGCAAGCCAGATATGAGAGCGAACCAGACAAGTGAGCAAGCGAGCGAGCCAGATATGAGAGCAAGCGAGCCAGATATGAGAGCAAGCAAGCCAGCCAGATGTGAGAGCGAGCGAGCCAGATATGCGAGCGAGCCAGATAAGAGAGCGAGCCAGACAAGAGAGCAAGCGAGCGTGCCAGATATGAGAGCAAGCGAGCGAGCCAGATATGAAAGTGAGCGAGCCAGACATGAGCGCAAGCGAGCGAGCCAGATATGAGAGCAAGCGAGTGATTCAGATATGCGAGCGAGCCAGACAAGAGCGCAAGCGAGCAAGCCAGATATGAGAGCAAGCGAGTGAGCCAGATGTGAGAGCGAGCCTGATAAGAGAGCGAGCCAGACAAGAGAGCAAGCGAGCAAGCCAGATATGAGAGCAAGCGAGTGAGCCAGATATGAGAGCAAGCGAGTGATCCAGATATGCGAGTGAGCCAGACAAGAGCGCAAGCGAGCAAGCCAGATATGAGAGCAAGCGAGTGAGCCAGATATGCGAGCGAGCCTGATAAGAGAGTGAGCCAGACAAGAGAGCAAGCGAGCAAGCCAGATATGAGAGCAAGCGAGCGAGCCAGATGTGAGAGCGAGCGGGCCAGATAGGCGAGCGAGCAAATAAGAGAGCGAGCCAGACAAGAGAGCAAGCGAGCGAGCCAGATATGAGAGCAAGCGAGCAAGCCAGATATGAGAGCGAGCCAGATAAGAGAGCGAGCCAGACAAGAGAGCAAGCGAGCGAGCCAAATATGAGAGCAAGCGAGCCAGCTAGATGTGAGAGCGAGCGAGCCAGATATGTGAGCGAGCCAGATAAGAGAGCGAGCCAGACAAGAGAGCAAGCGAGCGAGCCAGATATGAGAGCAAGCAAGCGAGCCAGATATGAGAGCGAGCGAGCCAGATAAGAGAGCAAGCCAGACAAGAGAGCAAGCATGCAAGCCAGATATGCTAGCGAGCGAGCCAGATAAGAGAGCGAGCCAGACAAGAGAGCAAGCGAGCGAGCCAGATATGAGAGCAAGCGAGCGAGCCGAATATGAGAGCAAGCGAGCAAGCCAGATATGAGAGTGAGCGAGCATGCCAGATATGAGAGCAAGCGAGCGAGCCAGAAATGCAAACGAGCCATAAAAGAGAGTGAGACAGACAAGAGAGCAAGCGAGCCAGCCAGAGATGAGAGCAAGCGAGCCAGCCAGATGTGAGAGCGAGCGAGCCAGATATGCGAGCGAGCCAGATATGCGAGCGAGCCAGATAAGAGAGCGAGCCAGACAAGAGAGCAAGCGAGAAAGCCAGATATGAGAGCGAGCCAGACATGAGAGCAAGCGAGCGAGCCAGATATGAGAGCAAGCGAACCAGCCAGATATGAGAGCGAGCGAGCCAGATATGCGAGCGAGCCAGATAAGAGAGCGAGCCAGACAAGAGAGCAAGCGAGCGAGCCAGATGTGAGAGCAAGCTAGCCAGATATGCGAGCGAGCCATAAAAGAGAGCGAGACAGACAAGAGAGCAAGCAAGCGAGCCAGATATGAGAGCGAGCTAGCAAGGCAGATATAAGAGCGAGCCAGATAAGAGAGCAAGCCAGACAAGAGAGCAAGCGAGCCAGATATGAGAGCAAGCGAGCCAGCTAGATGTGAGAGCGAGCGAGCCAGGTATGCGAGCGAGCCAGATAAGAGAGCGAGCCAGACAAGAGAGCAAGCGAGAAAGCCAGATATGAGAGCGAGCCAGACATGAGAGCAAGCGAGCGAGCCAGATATGAGAGCGAGCGAGCCAGATAAGAGAGCAAGCCAGACAAGAGAGCAAGCGTGCGAGCCAGATATGCTAGCGAGCAAGCCAGATAAGAGAGCGAGCCAGACAAGAGAGCAAGCGAGCGAGCCAGATATGAGAGCAAGCGAGCCAGCCAGATATGAGAGCGAGCGAGCCAGATAAGAGAGCGAGCAAGACAAGAGAGCAAGCGAGCTAGCCAGATATGAGAGCAAGCGAGCGAGCCAGATTTGAGAGCGAGCGAGCAAGATATGCGAGCGAGCCAGTTAAGAGAGCGAGCCAGACAAGAGAGCAAGCGAGCGAGCCAGATATGAGAGCAAGCGAGCGAGCCGAATATGAGAGCAAGCGAGCAAGCCAGATATGAGAGTGAGCTAGCAAGCCAGATATGAGAGCAAGCGAGCGAGCCAGTTATGCAAACGAGCCATAAAAGAGAGTGAGACAGACAAGAGAGCAAGCGAGCGAGCCAGATATGAGAGCAAGCGAGCCAGCCAGAAATTAGAGCAAGCGAGCCAGCCAGATGTGAGAGCGAGCGCTCCAGATATGCGAGCGAGCCAGATATGCGAGCGAGCCAGATAAGAGAGCGAGCCAGACAAGAGAGCAAGCGAGAAAGCCAGATATGAGAGCGAGCGAACCAGACATGAGAGCAAGCGAGCGAGCCAGACATGAGAGCAAGTGAGCGAGCCAGATATGAAAGTGAGCGAGCCAGATAAGAGAGCAAGCCAGACAAGAGAGCAAGCGTGCGAGCCAGAAATGCTAGCGAGCAAACCAGATAAGAGAGCGAGCCAGACAAGAGAGCAAGCGAGCGAGCCAGATATGAGAGCAAGCGAGCCAGCCAGATATGAGAGCGAGCGAGCCAGATAAGAGAGCGAGCAAGACAAGAGAGCAAGCGAGCTAGCCAGATATGAGAGCAAGCGAGCGAGCCAGATTTGAGAGCGAGCGAGCCAGATATGCGAGCGAGCCAGATAAGAGAGCGAGCCAGACAAGAGAGTAAGCGAGCGAGCCAGATATGAGAACAAGCGAGCGAGCCGGATATGAGAGAAAGCGAGCAAGCCAGATATGAGAGCAAGCGAGCGAGACAGATTTGAGAGCGAGCGAGCCATAAAAGAGAGCGAGCCAGACAAGACAGCAAGCGAGCGAGCCAGATCTGAGAGCAAGCGAGCGAGCCAGATATGAGAGCAAGCAAGCCAGCCAGATGTGAGAGCGAGCGAGCCAGATATGCGAGCAAGCCATATAAGAGAGCGAGCCAGATATGAGAGCAAGAGAGCAAGCCAGATATGAGAGCAAGCGAGCGAGCCAGATTTGGGAGCAAGCCAGATATAAGAGCAAGCGAGCGAGACAGATATTCGAGCGAGCCAGATAAGAGAGCGAGCCAGACAAGAAAGCAAACAAGCGAGCCAGATATGAGAGATAGCGAGCGAGCCAGATATGAGAGCAAGCGAGCAAGCCAGATATGAGAGCGAGCGAGCCAGACATGAGAGCGAGCAAGCCAGATATGCGAGCGAGCGAGCCATATAAGAGAGCGAGCCTGACAAGAGAGCAAGCGAGCGAGCCAGATGTGAGAGCGAGCGAGCCATAAAAGAGAGCGAGACAGACAAGAGAGCAAGCCACATATGAGAGCAAGCGAGCGAGCCAGATTTGAGAGCAAGTGAGCGAGCCAGATATGCGAGCGAGCCAGATAAGAGAGCGAGCCAGACAAGAGAGCAAGCGAGCGAGCCAGATATGAGAGATAGCGAGCGAGCCAGATATGAGAGCAAGCGAGCAAGCAAGATATGAGAGCGAGCGAGCCAGCCAGATATGAGAGCGAGCGAGCCAGACATGAGAGCGAGCGAGCCAGATATGCGAGCGAGCGAGCCAGATAAGAGAGCGAGCCAGACAAGAGAGCAAGCGAGCGAGCCAGATGTGAGAGCGAGCGAGCCAGATATGCGAGCGAGCCATAAAAGAGAGCAAGACAGACGAGAGCAAGCGAGCGAGCCAGATATGAGAGCAAGCTAGCAAGCCAGATATGAGAGCGAGCCAGATAAGAGAGCGAGCCAGACAAGAGAGCAAGTGAGCGAGCCAGATATGAGAGCAAGCGAGCCAGCTAGATGTGAGAGCGAGCGAGCCAGGTATGCGAGCTAGCCAGATAAGAGAGCGAGCCAGACAAGAGAGCAAGCGAGCGAGCCAGATATGAGAGCAAGCGAGCGAGCCAGATATGAGAGCAAGCGAGCGAGCCAGAAATGAGAGCAAGCGAGCCAGCCAGAAATGAGAGCAAGCGAGCCAGCCAGATGTGAGAGCGAGCGAGCCAGATATGCGAGCGAGCCAGATAAGAGAGCGAGCCAGACAAGAGAGCAAGCGAGCTAGCCAGATATGAGAGCAAGCGAGCGAGCCAGATTTGAGAGCGAGCGAGCCAGATATGCGAGCGAGCCAGATAAGAGAGCGAGCCAGACAAGAGAGCAAGCGAGCGAGCCAGATATGAGAGCAAGCGAGCGAGCCGGATATGAGAGCAAGCGAACAAGCCAGATATGAGAGCAAGCGAGCGAGCCAGATTTGAGAGCAAGCAAGCCAGATATGCAAGCGAGCCATAAAAGAGAGCGAGACAGACAAGAGAGCAAGCGAGAGAGCCAGATATGAGAGCAAGCTAGCAAGCCAGATATGAGAGCGAACCAGACAAGTGAGCAAGCGAGCGAGCCAGATATGAGAGCAAGCGAGCCAGATATGAGAGCAAGCAAGCCAGCCAGATGTGAGAGCGAGCGAGCCAGATATGCGAGCGAGCCAGATAAGAGAGCGAGCCAGACAAGAGAGCAAGCGAGCGTGCCAGATATGAGAGCAAGCGAGCGAGCCAGATATGAAAGTGAGCGAGCCAGACATGAGCGCAAGCGAACAAGCCAGATATGAGAGCAAGCGAGCGAGCCAGATTTGAGAGCAAGCAAGCCAGATATGCAAGCGATCCATAAAAGAGAGCGAGACAGACAAGAGAGCAAGCGAGCGAGCCAGATATGAGAGAAAGCTAGCAAGCCAGATATGAGAGCGAACCAGACAAGTGAGCAAGCGAGCGAGCCAGATATGAGAGCAAGCGAGCCAGATATGAGAGCAAGCAAGCCAGCCAGATGTGAGAGCGAGCGAGCCAGATATGCGAGCGAGCCAGATAAGAGAGCGAGCCAGACAAGAGAGCAAGCGAGCGTGCCAGATATGAGAGCAAGCGAGCAAGCCAGATATGAAAGTGAGCGAGCCAGACATGAGCGCAAGCGAGCGAGCCAGATATGAGAGCAAGCGAGTGATTCAGATATGCGAGCGAGCCAGACAAGAGCGCAAGCGAGCAAGCCAGATATGAGAGCAAGCGAGTGAGCCAGATGTGAGAGCGAGCCTGATAAGAGAGCGAGCCAGACAAGAGAGCAAGCGAGCAAGCCAGATATGAGAGCAAGCGAGTGAGCCAGATATGAGAGCAAGCGAGTGATCCAGATATGCGAGTGAGCCAGACAAGAGCGCAAGCGAGCAAGCCAGATATGAGAGCAAGCGAGTGAGCCAGATATGCGAGCGAGCCTGATAAGAGAGTGAGCCAGACAAGAGAGCAAGCGAGCAAGCCAGATATGAGAGCAAGCGAGCGAGCCAGATGTGAGAGCGAGCGGGCCAGATAGGCGAGCGAGCAAATAAGAGAGCGAGCCAGACAAGAGAGCAAGCGAGCGAGCCAGATATGAGAGCAAGCGAGCAAGCCAGATATGAGAGCGAGCCAGATAAGAGAGCGAGCCAGACAAGAGAGCAAGCGAGCGAGCCAAATATGAGAGCAAGCGAGCCAGCTAGATGTGAGAGCGAGCGAGCCAGATATGTGAGCGAGCCAGATAAGAGAGCGAGCCAGACAAGAGAGCAAGCGAGCGAGCCAGATATGAGAGCAAGCAAGCGAGCCAGATATGAGAGCGAGCGAGCCAGATAAGAGAGCAAGCCAGACAAGAGAGCAAGCATGCAAGCCAGATATGCTAGCGAGCGAGCCAGATAAGAGAGCGAGCCAGACAAGAGAGCAAGCGAGCGAGCCAGATATGAGAGCAAGCGAGCGAGCCGAATATGAGAGCAAGCGAGCAAGCCAGATATGAGAGTGAGCGAGCATGCCAGATATGAGAGCAAGCGAGCGAGCCAGAAATGCAAACGAGCCATAAAAGAGAGTGAGACAGACAAGAGAGCAAGCGAGCCAGCCAGAGATGAGAGCAAGCGAGCCAGCCAGATGTGAGAGCGAGCGAGCCAGATATGCGAGCGAGCCAGATATGCGAGCGAGCCAGATATGCGAGCGAGCCAGATAAGAGAGCGAGCCAGACAAGAGAGCAAGCGAGAAAGCCAGATATGAGAGCGAGCCAGACATGAGAGCAAGCGAGCGAGCCAGATATGAGAGCAAGCGAACCAGCCAGATATGAGAGCGAGCGAGCCAGATATGAGAGCGAGCAAGACAAGAGAGAAAGCGAGCTAGCCAAATATGAGAGCAAGAGAGCGAGCCAGATTTGAGAGCGAGCGAGCCAGATATGCGAGCGAGCCAGATAAGAGAGCGAGCCAGACAAGAGAGCAAGCGAGCGAGCCAGATATGAGAAAAAGCGAGCGAGCCAGATATGAGAGCAAGCGAGCGAGCCAGATATGAGAGCAAGCGAGCAAGCTAGATATGAGAGCAAGCGAGCAAGCCAGATTTGAGAGCGAGCGAGCCAGATATGCGAGCGAGCCAGATAAGAGAGTGAGCCAGACAAGAGAGCAAGCGAGCGAGCCAGATATGAGAGTATGCGAGCGAGCCAAATATGAGAGCAAGCGAGCAAGCCAGATATGAGAGCGAGCGAGCCAGACATGAGAGCGAGCGAGCCAGATATGCGAGCGAGCCAGATAAGAGAGCGAGCCAGACAAGAGAGCAAGCGAGCAAGCCAGATGTGAGAGCAAGCTAGCCAGATATGCGAGCGAGCCTTAAAAGAGAGCGAGACAGACAAGAGAGCAAGCGAGCGAGCCAGATATGAGAGCGAGCTAGCAAGGCAGATATAAGAGCGAGCCACATAAGAGAGCGAGCCAGACAAGAGAGCAAGTGAGCCAGATATGAGAGCAAGCGAGCCAGCTAGATGTGAGAGCGAGCGAGCCAGATATGCGAGCGAGCCAGATAAGAGAGCGAGCCAGACAAGAGAGCAAGCGAGCGAGCCAGATATGAGAGCAAGCGAGCGAGCCGGATATGAGAGCAAGCGAGCAAGCCAGATATGAGAGCAAGCGAGCGAGCCAGATTTGAGAGCGAGCGAGCCAGATATGCGAGCGAGCCATAAAAGAGAGCGAGACAGACAAGAGAGCAAGCGAGCGAGCCAGATATGAGAGCAAGCGAGCCAGCCAGAAATGAGAGCAAGCGAGCCAGCCAGATGTGAGAGCGAGCGAGCCAGGTATGCGAGCGAGCCAGATATGAGAGCAAGCGAGCCAGCTAGATGTGAGAGCGAGCGAGCCAGGTATGCGAGCGAGCCAGATAAGAGAGCGAGCCAGACAAGAGAGCAAGCGAGAAAGCCAGATATGAGAGCGAGCCAGACATGAGAGCAAGCGAGCGAGCCAGATATGAGAGCGAGCGAGCCAGATAAGAGAGCAAGCCAGACAAGAGAGCAAGCGTGCGAGCCAGATATGCTAGCGAGCAAGCCAGATAAGAGAGCGAGCCAGACAAGAGAGCAAGCGAGCGAGCCAGATATGAGAGCAAGCGAGACAGCCAGATATGAGAGCGTGCGAGCCAGATAAGAGAGCGAGCAAGACAAGAAAGCAAGCGAGCTAGCCAGATATGAGAGCAAGCGAGTGAGCCAGATCTGAGAGCGAGCGAGCCAGATATGCGAGCGAGCCAGATAAGAGAGCGAGCCAGACAAGAGAGCAAGCGAGCGAGCCAGATATGAGAGCAAGCGAGCGAGCCGAATATGAGAGCAAGTGAGCAAGCCAGATATGAGAGCAAGCGAGTGAGCCAGATATGCAAACGAGCCATAAAAGAGAGTGAGACAGAAGAGAGCAAGCGAGCGAGCCAGATATGAGAGCAAGCGAGCCAGACAGAAATGAGAGCAAGCGAGCCAGCCAGATGTGAGAGCGAGCGAGTCAGATATGCGAGCGAGCCAGATATGCGAGCGAGCCAGATAAGAGAGCGAGCCAGACAAGAGAGCAAGCGAGTGAGCCAGATATGAGAGCAAGCGAGCCAGCCAGATATGAGAGCGAGCGAGCCAGATAAGAGAGCGAGCAAGACAAGAGAGCAAGCGAGCTAGCCAGATATGAGAGCAAGCGAGCGAGCCAGATTTGAGAGCGAGCGAGCCAGATATGCGAGCGAGCCAGATAAGAGAGCGTGCCAGACAAGAGAGCAAGCGAGCGAGCCAGATATGAGAGCAAGTGAGCGAGCCGAATATGAGAGCAAGCGAGCAAGCCAGATATGAGAGTGAGCGAGCAAGCCAGATATGAGAGCAAGCGAGCGAGCCAGATATGCAAACGAGCCATAAAAGAGAGTGAGACAGACAAGAGAGCAAGCGAGCAAGCCAGATATGAGAGCAAGCGAGCCAGACAGAAATGAGAGCAAGCGAGCCAGCCAGATGTGAGAGCGAGCGAGTCAGATATGCGAGCGAGCCAGATATGCGAGCGAGCCAGATAAGAGAGCGAGCCAGACAAGAGAGCAAGCGAGAAAGCCAGATATGAGAGCGAGCGAGCCAGACATGAGAGCAAGCGAGCGAGTCAGACTTGAGAGCAAGCGAGCGAGCCAGATATGAAAGCGAGCGAGCCAGATAAGAGAGCAAGCCAGACAAGAGAGCAAGCGTGCGAGCCAGATATGCTAGCGAGCAAACCAGATAAGAGAGCGAGCCAGACAAGAGAGCAAGCGAGCGAGCCAGATATGAGAGCAAGCGAGCCAGCCAGATATGAGAGCGAGCGAGCCAGATAAGAGAGCGAGCAAGACAAGAGAGCAAGCGAGCTAGCCAGATATGAGAGCAAGCGAGCGAGCCAGATTTGAGAGCGAGCGAGCCAGATATGCGAACGAGCCAGATAAGAGAGCGAGTCAGACAAGAGAGCAAGCGAGCAAGCCAGATATGAGAGCAACAAGCGAGCCGGATATGAGAGCAAGCGAGCAAGCCAGATATGAGAGCAAGCGAGCGAGACAGATTTGAGAGCGAGCGAGACAGATATGCGAGCGAGCCATAAAAGAGAGCGAGCCAGACAAGAGAGCAAGCGAGCGAGCCAGATATGAGAGCAAGTGAGCGAGCCAGATTTGAGAGCGAGCAAGCCAGATATGAGAGCAAGCGAGCGAGCCAGATTTGAGAGCGAGCGAGCCAGATATGCGAGCGAGCAATAAAAGAGAGCGAGACAGACAAGAGAGCAAGCGAGCGAGCCAGATATGAGAGCAAGCGAGCCAGCAAGAAATGAGAGCAAGCGAGCCAGCCAGATGTGAGAGCGAGCGAGCCAGATATGCGAGCAAGTCAGATAAGAGAGCGAGCCAGACAAGAGAGCAAGCGAGAAAGCCAGATATGAGAGCGAGCGAGCCAGACATGAGAGCAAGCGAGCAAGCCAGATATGAGAGCGATTGAGCCAGATAAGAGAGCAAGCGTGCGAGCCAGATATGCTAGCGAGCAAGCCAGATAAGAGAGCGAGCCAGACAAGAGAGCATGCGAGCGAACCAAATATGAGAGCAAGCGAGCGAGCCAGATGTGAGAGCGAGACAGATAAGAGAGCAAGCCAGACAAGTGAGCAAGCGTGCGAGCCAGATATGCTAGCGAGCAAGCCAGATAAGAGAGCGAGCCAGACAAGAGAGCAAGCGAGCGAGCCAGATATGAGAGCAAGCGAACCAGCCAGAAATGAGAGCGAGCGAGCCAGATATGAGAGCTAGCAAGACAAGAGAGAAAGCGAGCGAGCCAGATTTGAGAGCGAGCGAGCCAGATATGCGAGCGAGCCAGAGAAGAGAGCGAGCCAGACAAGAGAGCAAGCGAGCGAGCCAGATATGAGAAAAAGCGAGCGAGCCAGATATGAGAGCAAGCGAGCGAGCCAGATATGCGAACGAGCCAGATAAGAGAGCGAGTCAGACAAGAGAGCAAGCGAGCAAGCCAGATATGAGAGCAACAAGCGAGCCGGATATGAGAGCAAGCGAGCAAGCCAGATATGAGAGCAAGCGAGCGAGACAGATTTGAGAGCGAGCGAGACAGATATGCGAGCGAGCCATAAAAGAGAGCGAGCCAGACAAGAGAGCAAGCGAGCGAGCCAGATATGAGAGCAAGTGAGCGAGCCAGATTTGAGAGCGAGCAAGCCAGATATGAGAGCAAGCGAGCGAGCCAGATTTGAGAGCGAGCGAGCCAGATATGCGAGCGAGCAATAAAAGAGAGCGAGACAGACAAGAGAGCAAGCGAGCGAGCCAGATATGAGAGCAAGCGAGCCAGCAAGAAATGAGAGCAAGCGAGCCAGCCAGATGTGAGAGCGAGCGAGCCAGATATGCGAGCAAGTCAGATAAGAGAGCGAGCCAGACAAGAGAGCAAGCGAGAAAGCCAGATATGAGAGCGAGCGAGCCAGACATGAGAGCAAGCGAGCAAGCCAGATATGAGAGCGATTGAGCCAGATAAGAGAGCAAGCGTGCGAGCCAGATATGCTAGCGAGCAAGCCAGATAAGAGAGCGAGCCAGACAAGAGAGCAAGCGAGCGAACCAAATATGAGAGCAAGCGAGCGAGCCAGATGTGAGAGCGAGACAGATAAGAGAGCAAGCCAGACAAGTGAGCAAGCGTGCGAGCCAGATATGCTAGCGAGCAAGCCAGATAAGAGAGCGAGCCAGACAAGAGAGCAAGCGAGCGAGCCAGATATGAGAGCAAGCGAACCAGCCAGAAATGAGAGCGAGCGAGCCAGATATGAGAGCTAGCAAGACAAGAGAGAAAGCGAGCGAGCCAGATTTGAGAGCGAGCGAGCCAGATATGCGAGCGAGCCAGAGAAGAGAGCGAGCCAGACAAGAGAGCAAGCGAGCGAGCCAGATATGAGAAAAAGCGAGCGAGCCAGATATGAGAGCAAGCGAGCGAGCCAGATATGAGAGCAAGCGAGCGAGCCGGATATGAGAGCAAGCGAGCAAGCCAGATATGAGAGCAAGCGAGCGAGCCAGATTTGAGAGCGAGCGAGCCAGATATGCGAGCGAGCCAGATATGAGAGCAAGCGAGCAAGCCAGATATGAGAGCAAGCGAGCGAGCCAGATTTGAGAGCGAGCGAGCCAGATATGCGAGCGAGCCAGATAAGAGAGCGAGCCAGACAAGAGAGCAAGCGAGAAAGCCAGATATGAGAGCGAGCGAGCCAGACATGAGAGCAAGCGAGCGAGTCAGACTTGAGAGCAAGCGAGCGAGCCAGATATGAAAGCGAGCGAGCCAGATAAGAGAGCAAGCCAGACAAGAGAGCAAGCGTGCGAGCCAGATATGCTAGCGAGCAAACCAGATAAGAGAGCGAGCCAGACAAGAGAGCAAGCGAGCGAGCCAGATATGAGAGCAAGCGAGCCAGCCAGATATGAGAGCGAGCGAGCCAGATAAGAGAGCGAGCAAGACAAGAGAGCAAGCGAGCTAGCCAGATATGAGAGCAAGCGAGCGAGCCAGATTTGAGAGCGAGCGAGCCAGATATGCGAACGAGCCAGATAAGAGAGCGAGTCAGACAAGAGAGCAAGCGAGCAAGCCAGATATGAGAGCAACAAGCGAGCCGGATATGAGAGCAAGCGAGCAAGCCAGATATGAGAGCAAGCGAGCGAGACAGATTTGAGAGCAAGTGAGCGAGCCAGATTTGAGAGCGAGCAAGCCAGATATGAGAGCAAGCGAGCGAGCCAGATTTGAGAGCGAGTGAGCGAGCCAGATTTGAGAGCGAGCAAGCCAGATATGAGAGCAAGCGAGCGAGCCAGATTTGAGAGCGAGCGAGCCAGATATGCGAGCGAGCAATAAAAGAGAGCGAGACAGACAAGAGAGCAAGCGAGCGAGCCAGATATGAGAGCAAGCGAGCCAGCAAGAAATGAGAGCAAGCGAGCCAGCCAGATGTGAGAGCGAGCGAGCCAGATATGCGAGCAAGTCAGATAAGAGAGCGAGCCAGACAAGAGAGCAAGCGAGAAAGCCAGATATGAGAGCGAGCGAGCCAGACATGAGAGCAAGCGAGCAAGCCAGATATGAGAGCGATTGAGCCAGATAAGAGAGCAAGCGTGCGAGCCAGATATGCTAGCGAGCAAGCCAGATAAGAGAGCGAGCCAGACAAGAGAGCAAGCGAGCGAACCAAATATGAGAGCAAGCGAGCGAGCCAGATGTGAGAGCGAGACAGATAAGAGAGCAAGCCAGACAAGTGAGCAAGCGTGCGAGCCAGATATGCTAGCGAGCAAGCCAGATAAGAGAGCGAGCCAGACAAGAGAGAAAGCGAGCGAGCCAGATATGAGAGCAAGCGAACCAGCCAGAAATGAGAGCGAGCGAGCCAGATATGAGAGCTAGCAAGACAAGAGAGAAAGCGAGCGAGCCAGATTTGAGAGCGAGCGAGCCAGATATGCGAGCGAGCCAGAGAAGAGAGCGAGCCAGACAAGAGAGCAAGCGAGCGAGCCAGATATGAGAAAAAGCGAGCGAGCCAGATATGAGAGCAAGCGAGCGAGCCAGATATGAGAGCAAGCGAGCGAGCCGGATATGAGAGCAAGCGAGCAAGCCAGATATGAGAGCAAGCGAGCGAGCCAGATTTGAGAGCGAGCGAGCCAGATATGCGAGCGAGCCAGATATGAGAGCAAGCGAGCAAGCCAGATATGAGAGCAAGCGAGCGAGCCAGATTTGAGAGCGAGCGAGCCAGATATGCGAGCGAGCCAGATAAGAGAGTGAGCCAGACAAGAGAGCAAGCGAGCGAGCCAGATATGAGAGTAAGCGAGCGAGCCAGATATGAGAGCAAGCGAGCAAGCCAGATATGAGAGCAAGCGAGCAAGCCAGATATGAGAGCGAAGTGAGCCAGACATGAGAGCGAGCGAACCAGATATGCGAGCGAGCCAGATAAGAGAGCGAGCCAGACAAGAGAGCAAGCGAGCGAGCCAGATGTGAGAGCAAGCTAGCCAGATTTGCGAGCGAGCCATAAAAGAGAGCGAGACAGACAAGAGAGCAAGCGAGCGAGCCAGATATGAGAGCGAGCTAGCAAGGCAGATATAAGAGCGAGCCACATAAGAGAGCGAGCCAGACAAGAGAGCAAGCGAGCCAGATATGAGAGCAAGCGAGCCAGCTAGATGTGAGAGCGAGCGAGCCAGGTATGCGAGCGAGCCAGATAAGAGAGCGAGCCAGACAAGAGAGCAAGCGAGAAAACCAGATATGAGAGCGAGCCAGACATGAGAGCAAGCGAGCGAGCCAGATATGAGAGCGAGCGAGCCAGATAAAAGAGCAAGCCAGAAAAGAGAGCAAGCGTGCGAGCCAGATATGCTAGCGAGCAAGCCATATAAGAGAGCGAGCCAGACAAGAGAGCAAGCGAGCGAGCCAGATATGAGAGCAAGCGAGCCAGTCAGATATGAGAGCGAGCGAGCCAGATAAGAGAGCGAGCAAGACAAGAGAGCAAGCGAGCTAGCCAGATATGAGAGCAAGCGAGCGAGCCAGATTTGAGAGCGAGCGAGCCAGATATGCGAGCGAGCCAGATAAGAGAGCGAGCCAGACAAGAGAGCAAGCGAGCGTGCCAGATATGAGAGCAAGCGAGCGAGCCGAATATGAGAGCAAGCGAGCAAGCCAGATATGAGAGTGAGCGAGCAAGCCAGATATGAGAGCAAGCGAGCGAGCCAGATATGCAAACGAGCCATAAAAGAGAGTGAGACAGACAAGAGAGCATGCGAGCGAGCCAGATATTAGAGCAAGCGAGCCAGCCAGAAATGAGAGCAAGCGAGCGAGCCAGATATGAGAAAAAGCGAGCGAGCCAGATATGAGAGCAAGCGAGCGAGCCAGATATGAGAGCAAGCGAGCGAGCCGGATATGAGAGCAAGCGAGCAAGCCAGATATGAGAGCAAGCGAGCGAGCCAGATTTGAGAGCGAGCGAGCCAGATATGCGAGCGAGCCAGATATGAGAGCAAGCGAGCAAGCCAGATATGAGAGCAAGCGAGCGAGCCAGATTTGAGAGCGAGCGAGCCAGATATGCGAGCGAGCCAGATAAGAGAGTGAGCCAGACAAGAGAGCAAGCGAGCGAGCCAGATATGAGAGTAAGCGAGCGAGCCAGATATGAGAGCAAGCGAGCAAGCCAGATATGAGAGCAAGCGAGCAAGCCAGATATGAGAGCGAAGTGAGCCAGACATGAGAGCGAGCGAACCAGATATGCGAGCGAGCCAGATAAGAGAGCGAGCCAGACAAGAGAGCAAGCGAGCGAGCCAGATGTGAGAGCAAGCTAGCCAGATTTGCGAGCGAGCCATAAAAGAGAGCGAGACAGACAAGAGAGCAAGCGAGCGAGCCAGATATGAGAGCGAGCTAGCAAGGCAGATATAAGAGCGAGCCACATAAGAGAGCGAGCCAGACAAGAGAGCAAGCGAGCCAGATATGAGAGCAAGCGAGCCAGCTAGATGTGAGAGCGAGCGAGCCAGGTATGCGAGCGAGCCAGATAAGAGAGCGAGCCAGACAAGAGAGCAAGCGAGAAAACCAGATATGAGAGCGAGCCAGACATGAGAGCAAGCGAGCGAGCCAGATATGAGAGCGAGCGAGCCAGATAAAAGAGCAAGCCAGAAAAGAGAGCAAGCGTGCGAGCCAGATATGCTAGCGAGCAAGCCAGATAAGAGAGCGAGCCAGACAAGAGAGCAAGCGAGCGAGCCAGATATGAGAGCAAGCGAGCCAGTCAGATATGAGAGCGAGCGAGCCAGATAAGAGAGCGAGCAAGACAAGAGAGCAAGCGAGCTAGCCAGATATGAGAGCAAGCGAGCGAGCCAGATTTGAGAGCGAGCGAGCCAGATATGCGAGCGAGCCAGATAAGAGAGCGAGCCAGACAAGAGAGCAAGCGAGCGTGCCAGATATGAGAGCAAGCGAGCGAGCCGAATATGAGAGCAAGCGAGCAAGCCAGATATGAGAGTGAGCGAGCAAGCCAGATATGAGAGCAAGTGAGCGAGCCAGATATGCAAACGAGCCATAAAAGAGAGTGAGACAGACAAGAGAGCATGCGAGCGAGCCAGATATTAGAGCAAGCGAGCCAGCCAGAAATGAGAGCAAGCGAGCCAGCCAGATGTGAGAGCGAGCGAGCCAGATATGCGAGCGAGCCAGATATGCAAGCGAGCCAGATAAGAGAGCGAGCCAGACAAGAGAGCAAGCGAGAAAGCCAGATATGAGAGCGAGCGAGCCAGACATGAGAGCAAGCGAGCGAGCCAGACATGAGAGCAAGCGAGCGAGCCAGATATGAAAGCGAGCGAGCCAGATAAGAGAGCAAGCCAGACAAGAGAGCAAGCGTGCGAGCCAGATATGCTAGCAAGCAAACCAGATAAGAGAGTGAGCCAGACAAGAGAGCAAGCGAGCGAGCCAGATATGAGAGAAAGCGAGCCAGCCAGATAAGAGAGCGAGCAAGACAAGAGAGCAAGCGAGCTAGCCAGATATGAGAGCAAGCGAGCGAGCCAGATTTGAGAGCGAGCGAGCCAGATATGCGAGCGGGCCAGATAAGAGAGCGAGCCCGACAAGAGAGCAAGAGAGCGAGCCAGATATGAGAGCAAGCGAGCGAGCTGGTTATGAGAGCAAGCGAGCAAGCCAGATATGAGAGCAAGCGAGCGAGACAGATTTGAGAGCGAGCGAGACAGATATGCGAGCGAGCCATAAAAGAGAGCGAGCCAGACAAGAGAGCAAGCGAGCGAGCCAGATATGAGAGCAAGCGAGCGAGCCAGATATGAGAGCAAGCGAGCGAGCCAGATTTGAGAGTGAGCAAGCCAGATATGAGAGCAAGCGAGCGAGCCAGATTTGAGAGCGAGCGAGCCAGCTATGCGAGCGAGCCATAAAAGAGAGCGAGACAGACAAGAGAGCAAGCGAGCGAGCCAGATATGAGAGCAAGCGAGCCAGCCAGAAAAGAGAGCAAGCGAGCCAGCCAGATGTGAGAGCGAGCGAGCCAGATATGCGAGCAAGCCAGATAAGAGAGCGAGCCAGACAAGAGAGCAAGCGAGAAAGCCAGATATGAGAGCGAGCGAGCCAGACATGAGAGCAAGCGAGCGAGCCAGATATGAGAGCGATCGAGCCAGATAAGAGAGCAAGCGTGCGAGCCAGATATGCTAGCGAGCAAGCCAGATAAGAGAGCGAGCCAGACAAGAGAGCAAGCGAGCGAGCCAGATATGAGAGCAAGCGAGCGAGCCAGATGTGAGAGCGAGACAGATAAGAGAGCAAGCCAGACAAGAGAGCAAGCGTGCGAGCCAGATATGCTAGCTAGCAAGCCAGATAAGAGAGCGAGCCAGACAAGAGAGCAAGCGAGCAAGCCAGATATGAGAGCAAGCGAACCAGCCAGATATGAGAGCGAGCGAGCCAGATAAGAGAGCGAGCAAGACAAGAGAGCAAGCTAGCTAGCCAGATATGAGAGCAAGCGAGCGAGCCAGACATGAGAGCGAGCGAGCCAGATATGCGAGCGAGCGAGCCAGATAAGAGAGCGAGCCAGACAAGAGAGCAAGCGAGCGAGCCAGATGTGAGAGCAAGCTAGCCAGATATGCGAGCGAGCCATAAAAGAGAGCGAGACAGACAAGAGAGCAAGCGAGCGAGCCAGATATGAGAGCGAGCTAGCAAGGCAGATATAAGAGCGAGCCAGATAAGAGAGCGAGCCAGACAAGAGAGCAAGCGAGCCAGATATGAGAGCAAGCGAGCCAGCTAGATGTGAGAGCGAGCGAGCCAGATATGCGAGTGAGCCAGATAAGAGAGCGAGCCAGACAAGAGAGCAAGCGAGCGAGCCAGATATGAGAGCAAGCGAGCGAGCCAGATATGAGAGCAAGCGAGCAAGCCAGATATGAGAGCAAGCGAGCAAGCCAGATTTGAGAGCGAGCGAGCCAGATATGCGAGCGAGCCATAAAAGAGAGCGAGACAGACAAGAGAGCAAGCGAGCGTGCCAGATATGAGAGCAAGCGAGCCAGATAGAAATGAGAGCAAGCGAGCCAGCCAGATGTGAGAGCGAGCGAGCCAGGTATGCGAGCGAGCCAGATAAGAGAGCGAGCCAGACAAGAGAGCAAGCGAGAAAGCCAGATATGAGAGCGAGCCAGACATGAGAGCAAGCGAGCGAGCCAGATGTGAGAGAGAGCGAGTCAGATAAGAGAGCAAGCCAGACAAGAGAGCAAGCGTGCGAGCCAGATATGCTAGCGAGCAAGCCAGATATGAGAGCGAGCCAGACAAGAGAGCAAGCGAGCGAGCCAGATATGAGAGCAAGCGAGCCAGCCAGATATGAGAGCGAGCGAGCCAGATAAGAGAGCGAGCAAGACAAGAGAGCAAGCGAGCTAGCCAGATATGAGAGCAAGCGAGCGAGCCAGATTTGAGAGCGAGCGAGCCAGATATGCGAGCGAGCCAGATAAGAGAGCGAGCCAGACAAGAGAGCAAGCGAGCGAGCCAGATATGAGAGCAAGCGAGCGAGCCGAATATGAGAGCAAGTGAGCAAGCCAGATATGAGAGTGAGCGAGCAAGCCAGATATGAGAGCAAGCGAGCGAGCCAGATATGCAAACGAGCCATAAAAGAGAGTGAGACAGAAGAGAGCAAGCGAGCGAGCCAGATATGAGAGCAAGCGAGCCAGACAGAAATGAGAGCAAGCGAGCCAGCCAGATGTGAGAGCGAGCGAGTCAGATATGCGAGCGAGCCAGATATGCGAGCGAGCCAGATAAGAGAGCGAGCCAGACAAGAGAGCAAGCGAGTGAGCCAGATATGAGAGCAAGCGAGCCAGCCAGATATGAGAGCGAGCGAGCCAGATAAGAGAGTGAGCAAGACAAGAGAGCAAGCGAGCTAGCCAGATATGAGAGCAAGCGAGCGAGCCAGATTTGAGAGCGAGCGTGCCAGATATGCGAGCGAGCCAGATAAGAGAGCGTGCCAGACAAGAGAGCAAGCGAGCGAGCCAGATATGAGAGCAAGTGAGCGAGCCGAATATGAGAGCAAGCGAGCAAGCCAGATATGAGAGTGAGCGAGCAAGCCAGATATGAGAGCAAGCGAGCGAGCCAGATATGCAAACGAGCCATAAAAGAGAGTGAGACAGACAAGAGAGCAAGCGAGCAAGCCAGATATGAGAGCAAGCGAGCCAGACAGAAATGAGAGCAAGCGAGCCAGCCAGATGTGAGAGCGAGCGAGTCAGATATGCGAGCGAGCCAGATATGCGAGCGAGCCAGATAAGAGAGAGAGCCAGACAAGAGAGCAAGCGAGAAAGCCAGATATGAGAGCGAGCGAGCCAGACATGAGAGCAAGCGAGCGAGTCAGACATGAGAGCAAGCGAGCGAGCCAGATATGAAAGCGAGCGAGCCAGATAAGAGAGCAAGCCAGACAAGAGAGCAAGCGTGCGAGGCAGATATGCTAGCGAGCAAACCAGATAAGAGAGCGAGCCAGACAAGAGAGCAAGCGAGCGAGCCAGATATGAGAGCAAGCGAGCCAGCCAGATATGAGAGCGAGCGAGCCAGATAAGAGAGCGAGCAAGACAAGAGAGCAAGCGAGCTAGCCAGATATGAGAGCAAGCGAGCGAGCCAGATTTGAGAGCGAGCGAGCCAGATATGCGAACGAGCCAGAT